>NC_086445.1:861313078-861413078 GCF_028390025.1 Pseudophryne corroboree | reverse complement strand
AGTGGCACTGCAGTGTCACGCAGGATGGCCCTTCCAAAAAACCCTCCCCAAACAGCACATGACGCAAAGAAAAAAAGAGGCGCAATGAGGTAGCTGACTGTGTGAGTAAGATTAGCGACCCTAGTGGCCGACACAAACACCGGGCACATCTAGGAGTGGCACTGCAGTGTCACGCAGGATGTCCCTTCCAAAAAACCCTCCCCAAACAGCACATGACGCAAAGAAAAAAAGAGGCGCAATGAGGTAGCTGTGTGAGTAAGATTAGCGACCCTAGTGGCCGACACAAACACCGGGCCCATCTAGGAGTGGCACTGCAGTGTCACGCAGGATGTCCCTTCCAAAAAACCCTCCCCAATCAGCACATGATGCAAAGAAAAAGAAAAGAAAAAAGAGGTGCAAGATGGAATTATCCTTGGGCCCTCCCACCCACCCTTATGTTGTATAAACAAAACAGGACATGCACACTTTAACCAACCCATCATTTCAGTGACAGGGTCTGCCACACGACTGTGACTGATATGACGGGTTGGTTTGGACCCCCCCCAAAAAAGAAGCAATTAATCTCTCCTTGCACAAACTGGCTCTACAGAGGCAAGATGTCCACCTCATCTTCACCCTCCGATATATCATCGTGTACATCCCCCTCCTCACAGATTATCAATTCGTCCCCACTGGAATCCACCATCTCAGCTCCCTGTGTACTTTGTGGAGGCAATTGCTGCTGGTCAATGTCTCCGCGGAGGAATTGATTATAATTCATTTTAATGAACATCATCTTCTCCACATTTTCTGGATGTAACCTCGTACGCCGATTGCTGACAAGGTGAGCGGCGGCACTAAACACTCTTTCGGAGTACACACTTGTGGGAGGGCAACTTAGGTAGAATAAAGCCAGTTTGTGCAAGGGCCTCCAAATTGCCTCTTTTTCCTGCCAGTATAAGTACGGACTGTGTGACGTGCCTACTTGGATGCGGTCACTCATATAATCCTCCACCATTCTATCAATGTTGAGAGAATCATATGCAGTGACAGTAGACGACATGTCCGTAATCGTTGTCAGGTCCTTCAGTCCGGACCAGATGTCAGCATCAGCAGTCGCTCCAGACTGCCCTGCATCACCGCCAGCGGGTGGGCTCGGAATTCTGAGCCTTTTCCTCGCACCCCCAGTTGCGGGAGAATGTGAAGGAGGAGATGTTGACAGGTCGCGTTCCGCTTGACTTGACAATTTTGTCACCAGCAGGTCTTTCAACCCCAGCAGACCTGTGTCTGCCGGAAAGAGAGATCCAAGGTAGGCTTTAAATCTAGGATCGAGCACGGTGGCCAAAATGTAGTGCTCTGATTTCAACAGATTGACCACCCGTGAATCCTTGTTAAGCGAATTAAGGGCTGCATCCACAAGTCCCACATGCCTAGCGGAATCGCTCCGTGTTAGCTCCTTCTTCAATGCCTCCAGCTTCTTCTGCAAAAGCCTGATGAGGGGAATGACCTGACTCAGGCTGGCAGTGTCTGAACTGACTTCACGTGTGGCAAGTTCAAAGGGCATCAGAACCTTGCACAACGTTGAAATCATTCTCCACTGCACTTGAGACAGGTGCATTCCATCTCCTATATCGTGCTCAATTGTATAGGCTTGAATGGCCTTTTGCTGCTCCTCCAACCTCTGAAGCATATAGAGGGTTGAATTCCACCTCGTTACCACTTCTTGCTTCAGATGATGGCAGGGCAGGTTCAGTAGTTTTTGGTGGTGCTCCAGTCTTCTGTACGTGGTGCCTGTACGCCGAAAGTGTCCCGCAATTTTTCTGGCCACCGACAGCATCTCTTGCACGCCCCTGTCGTTTTTTAAAAAATTCTGCACCACCAAATTCAAGGTATGTGCAAAACATGGGACGTGCTGGAATTTGCCCATATTTAATGCACACACAATATTGCTGGCGTTGTCCGATGCCACAAATCCACAGGAGAGTCCAATTGGGGTAAGCCATTCCGCGATGATCTTCCTCAGTTGCCGTAAGAGGTTTTCAGCTGTGTGCGTATTCTGGAAAGCGGTGATACAAAGCGTAGCCTGCCTAGGAAAGAGTTGGCGTTTGCGAGATGCTGCTACTGGTGCCGCCGCTGCTGTTCTTGCGGCGGGAGTCCATACATCTACCCAGTGGGCTGTCACAGTCATATAGTCCTGACCCTGCCCTGCTCCACTTGTCCACATGTCCGTGGTTAAGTGGACATTGGGTACAACTGCATTTTTTAGGACACTGGTGAGTCTTTTTCTGACGTCCGTGTACATTCTCGGTATCGCCTGCCTAGAGAAGTGGAACCTAGATGGTATTTGGTAACGGGGGCACACTGCCTCAATAAATTGTCTAGTTCCCTGTGAACTAACGGCGGATACCGGACGCACGTCTAACACCAACATAGTTGTCAAGGACTCAGTTATCCGCTTTGCAGTAGGATGACTGCTGTGATATTTCATCTTCCTCGCAAAGGACTGTTGAACAGTCAATTGCTTACTGGAAGTAGTACAAGTGGGCTTAAGACTTCCCCTCTGGGATGACCATCGACTCCCAGCGGCAACAACAGCAGCGCCAGCAGCAGTAGGCGTTACACGCAAGGATGCATCGGAGGAATCCCAGGCAGGAGAGGACTCGTCAGACTTGCCAGTGACATGGCCTGCAGGACTATTGGCATTCCTGGGGAAGGAGGAAATTGACACTGAGGGAGTTGGTGGGGTGGTTTGCGTGAGCTTGGTTACAAGAGGAAGGGATTTACTGGTCAGTGGACTGCTTCCGCTGTCACCCAAAGTTTTTGAACTTGTCACTGACTTATTATGAATGCGCTGCAGGTGACGTATAAGGGAGGATGTTCCGAGGTGGTTAACGTCCTTACCCCTACTTATTACAGCTTGACAAAGGGAACACACGGCTTGACACCTGTTGTCCGCATTTCTGGTGAAATACCTCCACACCGAAGAGCTGATTTTTTTGGTATTTTCACCTGGCATGTCAACGGCCATATTCCTCCCACGGACAACAGGTGTCTCCCCGGGTGCCTGACTTAAACAAACCACCTCACCATCAGAATCCTCCTGGTCAATTTCCTCCCCAGCGCCAGCAACACCCATATCCTCCTCATCCTGGTGTACTTCAACACTGACATCTTCAATCTGACTATCAGGAACTGGACTGCGGGTGCTCCTTCCAGCACTTGCAGGGGGCATGCAAATAGTGGAAGGCGCATGCTCTTCACGTCCAGTGTTGGGAAGGTCAGGCATCGCAAACGACACAATTGGACTCTCCTTGTGGATTTGGGATTTCAAAGAACGCACAGTTCTTTGCGGTGCTTTTGCCAGCTTGAGTCTTTTCAGTTTTCTAGCGAGAGGCTGAGTGCTTCCATCCTCATGTGAAGCTGAACCACTAGCCATGAACATAGGCCAGGGCCTCAGCCGTTCCTTGCCACTCCGTGTGGTAAATGGCATATTGGCAAGTTTACGCTTCTCCTCCGACAATTTTATTTTAGGTTTTGGAGTCCTTTTTTTTCTGATATTTGGTGTTTTGGATTTGACATGCTCTGTACTATGACATTGGGCATCGGCCTTGGCAGACGACGTTGCTGGCATTTCATCGTCTCGGCCATGACTAGTGGCAGCAGCTTCAGCACGAGGTGGAAGTGGATCTTGATCTTTCCCTAATTTTGGAACCTCAACTTTTTTGTTCTCCATATTTTATAGGCAGAACTAAAAGGCACCTCAGGTAAACAATGGAGATGGATGGATTGGATAGTTTACTAGTATACAATTATGGACGGACTGCCACGGTTAGGTGGTATAAAAAAACCACGGTTAGGTGGTATATATTATAATAATAATACAATTATGGATGGACGGACTGCCTGCCGACTGCCGACACAGAGGTAGCCACAGCCGTGAACTACCGCACTGTACACTGGTTGATAAAGAGATAGTAGTATACTCGTAACAACTAGTATGACACTATGACGACGGTATAAAGAATGAAAAAAAAACCACGGTTAGGTGGTATATATTATAATAATAATACAATTATGGATGGACGGACTGCCTGCCGACTGCCGACACAGAGGTAGCCACAGCCGTGAACTACCGCACTGTACACTGGTTGATAAAGAGATAGTAGTATACTCGTAACAACTAGTATGACACTATGACGACGGTATAAAGAATGAAAAAAAAACCACGGTTAGGTGGTATATATTATAATAATAATACAATTATGGATGGACGGACTGCCTGCCGACTGCCGACACAGAGGTAGCCACAGCCGTGAACTACCGCACTGTACACTGGTTGATAAAGAGATAGTAGTATACTCGTAACAACTAGTATGACACTATGACGACGGTATAAAGAATGGAAAAAAAACCACGGTTAGGTGGTATATATTATAATAATAATACAATTATGGATGGACGGACTGCCTGCCGACTGCCGACACAGAGGTAGCCACAGCCGTGAACTACCGCACTGTACACTGGTTGATAAAGAGATAGTAGTATACTCGTAACAACTAGTATGACACTATGACGACGGTATAAAGAATGAAAAAAAAAACACGGTTAGGTGGTATATATTATAATAATAATACAATTATGGATGGACGGACTGCCTGCCGACTGCCGACACAGAGGTAGCCACAGCCGTGAACTACCGCACTGTACACTGGTTGATAAAGAGATAGTAGTATACTCGTAACAACTAGTATGACACTATGACGACGGTATAAAGAATGGAAAAAAAACCACGGTTAGGTGGTATATATTATAATAATAATACAATTATGGATGGACGGACTGCCTGCCGACTGCCGACACAGAGGTAGCCACAGCCGTGAACTACCGCACTGTACACTGGTTGATAAAGAGATAGTAGTATACTCGTAACAACTAGTATGACACTATGACGACGGTATAAAGAATGGAAAAAAAACCACGGTTAGGTGGTATATATTATAATAATAATACAATTATGGATGGACGGACTGCCTGCCGACTGCCGACACAGAGGTAGCCACAGCCGTGAACTACCGCACTGTACACTGGTTGATAAAGAGATAGTAGTATACTCGTAACAACTAGTATGACACTATGACGGTATAAAGAAAGAAAAAAAAATACCACGGTTAGGTGGTATATATTGTAATACAATTATGGATGGACGGACTGCCTGCCGAGTTCCGACTGCCGACACAGAGGTAGCCACAGCCGTGAACTACCGCACTGTACTGTGTCTGCTGCTAATATAGACTGGTTGATAAAGAGATAGTATACAATACATACAACAATATACTACTATACTGGTGGTCAGGCACTGGTCACCACTAGTCACACTGGCAGTGGCACTCCTGCAGCAAAAGTGTGCACTGTTTAATTTTAAATTAATATAATATTATGTACTCCTGGGGGCTCCTGCTATAACAACCTGCAGTGCTCCCCAGTCTCCCCCACAATTATTATAAGCTTTGCCTTTTATACATTGATGTGCAGCACACTGGGCTGAGCTGAGTGCACACAGACTGAGTCACACTGTGTGACTGGCTGCTGCTGTGTATCGTTTTTTTTCAGGCAGAGAACGGATATAGCAGAGAACGGATATATATTAAAATAAATAAAAGTTAACTAACAACAACTGCACTGGTCACTTTGGTAAACTCTGTCTGACTCTGCACAATCTCTCTCTCTCTTCTAATCTAATTTCTAATGGAGAGGACGCCAGCCACGTCCTCTCCCTATCAATCTCAATGCACGTGTGAAAATGGCGGCGACGCGCGGCTCCTTATATAGAATCCGAGTCTCGCGAGAATCCGACAGCGTCATGATGACGTTCGGGCGCGCTCGGGTTAACCGAGCAAGGCGGGAGGATCCGAGTCTGCTCGGACCCGTGAAAAAAACATGAAGTTCGTGCGGGTTCGGTTTCAGAGAAACCGAACCCGCTCATCTCTAGTATATACATGTGTATATATGTAGGCACATGGATATATATGTACTATAATTAAAATAAAGTAAACTTTTATTGCACTTGCAAGTGCCACCAGGAAAACAGCAGGCTGCAGAGGACGCTAGACAGTCATTAATAATACTCATGCAGCTAAAAAAAAAAAAGAAAAATTTTTTTTTTTTTTTTTTTTTTAGTGGAGGGGGTTTCTGGGTACTCGGAAACCCCCCCCTGGGTGCGCCACTGATCCTGGAACTCTAACAGTAGCCAAACCCCTGGTCTATCACCTGGGCGAATAGTTCACCATCAGGAGTTCTGTTTCTTGTATCTGAAACCATTTTAATAGCAGGCTGACAGGTGTCTGTAATCATGCTTGCTATTGCTCAAACTTGATCAAACTGAATACCTGGACTGGATTTTACACCCTGCTGTTCCACATCCATGTCAAGCATGTTTATGCTGTCCCTGTGACACTGGGTAAGGTGTCAGTGGTGAGTGACAGTTATTTAAGTGAGGGATAATGTCTGGGTAGGGGAGTCAAAGGATGGTATCACTGTAGAGTACAATGTGATGATAAAATATCTTCAGTTATTCCAACACAATAATACACAATAATCAATGCATAGGTTCTATAAAAATAACTATTTGAGTTTATGCATTGACTAACCTAGTGGATGACAAAATAAAACTAATAAAGCATAACGAAGAATATCAATCGACAATCACTTGTAAGAAAGCACAGTTCCTGTCAAATGAGATCACAGCAGCAAACAATAGGCCAGCTCAACTTTTCCGCACAGTGGAGATGCTTTGCAAGCCAGCATGCCTGCAGACTGATGAGACCCTCTCCCAGGCAAGATGCAATGAGTTTGCAAACTTCTTTGCAGATAAAATATCCACCATCCGGGCTTAAATCTCCACAGTGCCATCAAAGGAGTGCCAAACTACAAAGCCTGCCAATATAAGCTACCTGCCTTCATGGACCAGCTTTGATCCAGTGGATGTAAAGGACACTGCTGAAATTGCTCGGATTTTGCGTCCCACCACCTGTGATCTGGACCCAGCCTCAACCAAGCTTCTAATAGGTTGTATGGATATAATTGGTCCTGTCTTTACAAAAATTGTTCAATGCTCTTTGCAGACAGGCATTTTTCCTGGACCCCTAAAGGAAGCAATTGTTAGACCGCTTCTTAAAAAACCTAATTTAGATCCCAACTGCATGACCAACTACAGACCGGTATCAAACCTTCCTTTCCTAGGAAAGGTTATTGAGAAAGTCGTTGCAAATCAACTGGAAACCCGCCTGACAACCCATGATATTTATGATCCATTTCAATCAGGATTCAGGAGAAGACATAGCACTGAAACAGCCCTGGTGTGTGTGTTAAATGATCTTCTGATGGCAAAAGACAGAGGTGACTGTTCAATATTATTCCTTCTGGATCTCTCGGTAGCATTTGATACCGTGGACCATGGGCTTCTGATTGAGCGACTGATACATTTCTGTGGTCTGGATGGCACAGTCCTAAACTGGTTCAAATCATTTCTCACAGGCAGGTCACAGAGAGTATCATCTGGATTATACTCATCACCACCAGCGCCATTGCCATGTGGTGTCCCACAAGGTTCTATACTATCCCCCATGCTTTTTGCAGTATACATGCTCCCATTGGGCGAAATAATCAGGCGCCATGGCCTGGTCTACCACTGCTATGCAGATGATACACAACTGTACTTGTCCTTTGCTCCGGGCACTGATAACCCAATAGCAACCCTAAATGGCTGTCTAGCTGAACTACAGGAGTGGATGAGCGCCAGTTGGCTGCGACTGAACCCGGATAAAACAGAGGTCCTTATGATACGACCGCAACATCAAAGGACAAGACTACAGCATAGCCAACCAACTGGACTTACACTCGGGGATTCAGAATTACAGACCAGTGATCGTGTGCGGAATCTTGGTGTTGTCCTGGATGGTGGCTTGACACTTAAACATCAGATATCAGCCACAATCAAATCCTCATTCTTTCACCTGAGGAACATAGCCAGAATCAAGCACTTAATTCCCTCAGATGATATGCCAAAAGTCATACATGCATTTGTATCATCTCGTTTAGACTACTGTAATGCCCTCTACCTTGGTCTACCAGCAAAAGAATTGCAGCGCTTACAGCTGGTGCAAAACACAGCTGCCAGGCTATTAACCAACCAGCCCCGTTCTAGCCACATAACACCCATCCTCTACTCCCTTCACTGGCTGCCTGTACGATGGCGAATCATCTTCAAGATTGGCTTACTGAGTTTCAAAGCATTACATGACCAAGGCCCAAGGTACCTGAAACAGCTTCTGACCCCATACTGCCCCACTCGATTACTGCGATCTGTAGATGAAGGACTTTTAGCAGTACCTAGAATCTACCGTAATTCATCTGGGGGTCGAGCTTTTAGTCATCCGGCTCCGACTCTATGGAACTCACTTCCCCGCACAGTGCGAGAGGCCCCAACTATAGAATCCTTCAAAAGTAGACTCAAGACTTTTCTGTTTACTCAAGCATTTCCATAATATTCCTTTTAGTATCTTCATGCTTCTGTATTTTATGAAAATGTACTTCATTATTTTCTGTACTATATTATGCTATGTATCTGTTAAGCGCCTTGAGTCCTATTGGAGAAGAGCGCTATATAAATAAAATTATCATTATTATTATTATTGACTATTTTTTTATGGACTGAAAACTTTATGCCAGCTACATTCTTCAGTTAGTATCACAGTGATACAAATATGCTGCTGGTAAATTATTTAACATAAGTTATCTTTCCGATGAGGTCCAGCAATGCCCCCTTCCTCATTAGTGTCCTCCGCTGTATTTCCAGCAGTCTAATGCTTCTAGTGACAGGCTAATGAACAATGAGTATGCAAGATGTCCATATGTGCATGCGCATTCCCTGAAGCCAAAAAAGCTTTTCCTGGGTCACCTAAACTGGCAATGGGTACCGAACTGCTAATGCCAACTCTAGATGGCATAAGCATTACAGTCACAAAAGCGGTAAGCAAAAACTACTGATGTTTACAAGATACTGAATGGAGTTCAGTAAGACATTAGGCTACCCTAACACATGATTGAAGTCAGGAACCCAGAGGGTTTCTAACAAGATCTTTATAATGTTAGAGAAGGGTGTGAACAGTAATTCAAGAATAAGCTGGTTGGAGGAAATGGCAGGATTCTCTGTCATTAAAGAAGAGAACATCTGGGGACAAGAGTGAAGCGTCAAGTGATTACAGGGTGGTATGTACTACACATCGCATCCATGAGGCGATACATCCTATCACTAATCGGGTACATACCAGCGTTAATAATGCTGGCATGTACCTAAAAATTTTGAGGTCATAAATCTTTCAGAGAGTTTTCAAATGGTTAGGACTCTGAGTAGGACTTAATAACTATAATTATAACTGCCAGGTAGCCGGGGTTTCTTCAGTGTCAGTCAGTAGTAAATTAATTCCTCATTCATTGCATTCTTTGAGCCTAGATAAACAGGACTGGGTGGAGGCACTGCAAAGCCATTTGGAGAGTTAAACTGCAATTAGTATTTCACACGTCTGCCCCAGGGTTACAAAAGCATACAGCAAATGCTACATTGACATTGGGCCTAATTCAGACCTGATCGCTAGGCTGCGTTTTCGTACAGCCTGCGATCAGGTTTGCACTGCGCATGCGTATGCACCGCAATGCGTATGCACCGCAATGCGCAGACACGTCAGTCCGCTGCAACGGGGATCGCTGGTCAGCAACGGGATGGTGCGAGAAAAGCGATCGCACGGGCGATCACAAGGTGACAGACAGGAAGAGACCGTTTGTGGGTGGCAACTGACCGTTTTCAGGGAGTGTCCGGAGAAACACAGGAGGGACCAGGCATTTGAAGGGAGGGTTTCAGACGTCAGCTTCAACCCCGATCATCGCATTGGAAGAGTAAGTCCTGGGCTGTGCAGAGACTGCACAAACTTTTGTTTGTGCAGCTCTCTGCACATGCGATCGCACACCTGCACAGTGAATCCCCCTCCCCCTGTAGGCAGCGACTACCTGATCGCAGGGATGCAAAAAATGCACCCTAGCGATCAGGTCTGAATTAGGCCCATTGTGTAGTCAAAGCCAAAACCCTCTAATACACTGAGAATTTATGGAACAATTTGAAATGTACTGGTTCCGTTGTGGTGTGATGGGACTCCGTCAATACTGGAAATGAGAAATGGGTGAAAATTGCAATGTTCCTGTGTACAGAACTAGAGACTTTCCCAAACAGTCATGCCTGTAAATGCAGGTAAAGGTGCTTCAACAAAGTATTAAAACAATGCTGTGAATAATTATTGGCAGTTTCACATTTTCTATGAAGAAAATGTTTTAGAGTTGTTTTTTGTTACAGTATTTTTTTGTCAATGGGGCAGATTCAATTGTTTTGGGCGTCTGTTTTTGGACATTGCGCATGTGGTGCCCAAACAGACAGGGTTTAGCCGCCCAAAGCGGCTAAACCCATCTAAATATTCTGCTCTGGGCGTCCAAAGTGCACCTCTGGTGGCTGCGAGAAAGATGTGTCCTGCCCAAATAGCAGAACAATTGAATTGCTACCATTGGGTGCCCTCTAGTGGCAGCCGCGGCAATAACAATTGAATCAGCTCCATTAAAGTGATGAGAATTCTTGAATAAATCCACATAATGCAATTAAAAAAATGGTTAAAATGGGTTGAATTGTTTATATAGCCACTGCATAGACTAAGCAACTTGCAATGTAAATCTAGTGGTTTTTAAGACATTAGGCTACCCTAACACATGATTGAGGTCAGGAACCCAGAGGCAGAGCCGGCCATAGGCATAGGCAAACTAGGCAATTGCCTAGGGCATTTGATATGCCTAGGGGCATCAGAAGCTTCTGCTGATTAAAATGATATGCGGCATGCCTATATTCTGTGTGTAGCATTTCATATGCAGATACAGCCACAGTCTCACACAGTATATAGGCATGCTGCATATAATTTTAATCAGCAGAAGCTGCTTGTGCAGCCTAGCTACATAGCAACGCAAATAAGATGCATTTTCATAAAAAAAGGTGCCCGATGTTAGCATTGAGGCAAGATTTATGAGGACACATCTGTATCCAAGCAGAGGCAGAGGTCACAGTATTAGTGGCAGTGTGAGTGTTGTGTGCATGTGAGTGGGTTGGTTGTGCAGTAGTGTTCGGAATATGTGTAAGGAGCATTATGTGTGTCATGTAAAAATGCATTCATAATGTGCAACATATGTGTAGGGGGCACTATGTGTGTCATTATGTGTATAAGGGCATTAATAATGTACGGCATATGTGTAAGGGACATTATGTGTAAAAGGGCATTAATAAAGGCTGTCATAATGTGTAAGGCGCATTATGTTTATAAGGACATTAATAATGTGTAAGGTGCATTACTGTGTGGAATTATGTGTATAAGGTGCTCTACTATGTGGCGTTGCATATAGAAAGGGCACTACTGTGTCGTCTAATGTGAATAAAGAGCAAAAGGGTGTGGTGTAATGTATATAAGGAGCAATGCAGTGTGATGTAATGTGATTAAGGGGCTCTACTGTGAGGAGTAACGTTTAAGGTAAAGTGATACTACTGTGGGATGTAATATGAATTATGGACACTATCACATGATCAAATGTGAATAAAGTTGCAGTATTGTGTGGCGTAATTGGAATTGGGGTTACTATTGTGTGGCCATGCCTCTTGCCAGCAAAAACACACCCCTTTTTGGGCTGTGCGTCAAATGTACGAACTGTTCCTATTTAAACTATAGGGGTGCAAACACCAAAACAAGGACTGCTATGGGTGAGGGGTGATGGTGCTGGGAAAGGGGTGCAGGGTCAGAGGCGGAGCTAGTGGTGGTGCTAGGGGGCACCAGCCAAAATCTTGCCTAGGGCATCATATTGGTTAGGGCCGGCTCTGCCCAGAGGGTTTCTAACAAAATCTTTATAATGTTAGAGAAGGGTGTGAACAGTAATTCAAGAATAAGCTGGTTGGAGGAAATGGCAAGATTCTCTGTCATTAAAGAAGAAAACATCTGGGGACAAGAGTGAAGCGTCAAGTGATTACAGGGTGGTATGTACTACACATTGCATCCATGAGGCGATATATCCTATCACTAATCAGGTACATACCAGCGTTAATAATGCTGGCATGTACCTAAAAATGTAATTACAGTTGCAAAGGACAGCTCTCCCAATAAGATATAATATAACCCGGGAGGCCTTCTGCGCATCTGCAGTGTGACGTGTATACTGCAGGGGACACTGGAAGGGATCCAATTGGATTCCTCTCAGATACAAGTTCAGAAAGAAGTCCATAGGGTTCTATTGGTACAGATGGCGTTGTTCACTGGGATAAAGCTCCGAAATGTATTGCATAATGCATTAGATTAATTAACAATATCCAAGTCCGTGGAAACCTCTGCAATCAGCTACAAACCTGTTGCTGTGTGATCCCTGGAGCTGCTTCGTGTTATTAATTCACTGCTTGACGCAAAGACAGCCAGGATCATTACAGGTCAGCGCAGTTTACTAAAGGAAAAAATGTTTACAGGTAACACAAGGCCTATATTGGGATGACCATTTTTGAGAGAAAGAATCTGTTTTGTTGACGCACAAGGAGAAAGAAAAAAATGTTTTGTCTAAAATATAACTTTTATTATTACATTAATTAAGATAATGTGATTGCTACTCACATTATTAATCCAAGACTACATTATTAATCCAAGATTAATAAGCGTTCGCAGCAGTCACTACTGATTGGCTGCCGCGGCAGCTTCCCTGATTGGCTGCCGGTCCGCCAGCTCTGATTGGCTGGCAGCCTGCGCTACATTTGAAGTGCCGCCACGTTCAGCGTGTGTCCATGCCTTCCGCCCGCCTAATAGTAAGTAGTATTACTTACACCCACCCTCCCGCACATGCGCAATGTAATCCCGTGAATCTCGGGATTGGAGGCTCCAATCCCGGGATTCAAATCCCGGCATTTTTGGGCCCAAATCCCGGGATCCCGCCGATCCCGATCCCGGGATTGGCCTCCCTACTGCCGAGTTCCTTCAAAAACTGTGCAAGTTTACGTAGAAGAATTGATGCTGTTTTAAAGGCAAAGGGTGGTCACACCAAATGTTAATTTGATTTAGATTTCTCTTCTGTTCTGTCCACCATGGACTATGGAGCCGACGCCAGCAATGGGAGCAGTGCCTCCCCGCCACCAGCAGCAGTGCTACCCTGGGCGGCACAGTGATCCGGGAGATGGTGGCAACAGCATGGAGCATTATTCCCTCCATGGCTTCCTGGCCACTGGTAAGATGCCACTGCCTGGAGTCACACCCCAGGGAAGTGACCAAAGTTCACCCTGGCTAGGGTAGGAGGGTGGTTGGATTTATGAGTATGTATATATGGAGGCAGTGTATATATGGATGCAGATATGGAGGCAGTGTATATATGGATGGATGTATGAGAGACAGTGTATGGATGGATGGATATATGTATGTATGTATGTACGTATATGTATGGAGGCAGTGTATATATGGATGTATGTATGAGAGGCAGTGTATGGATCCACCCATGGCACCTCCGGACCCCCTCCCCATCTGCGTCTTCCCTGCACCTGCCACTCCCCCAACCACAGCATCTCCAACCCCCTCCCCCATCCGCCCACCCTCCACTCGCAGCATCTGCACACACCATCCCCCATCCGCGGTCCTCCCCACACCCGCACCTCCCCCACCCGCAGCACCTCCGGACCCCCTCCCCCATCCACGTCTCCCTCGCACCCGCCACTCCTCCAACCACAGCACCTCCGGCTCCCTCCCCCATACATCCCACCCAACTGCAGCATCTACAGACACCCTCCCCCATCCACGACCCTTCCGCACCTGCCCCACCCCCACCCGCAGCACCTCTGTACCCCCTCCCTTATCTGCAGCACCCCCTCTGCATCAACCCCTCCACCACCCACACCTCCGGACACCCTCCCCCAATGTCTGCTGCTCTCCCCCCCAAAGCTGTGTCGCCACCCTGGGACCCTGCCGCCTGTCAATTATGATGCGATCGCATATTGATTGATCGCGCACTGCATCCACTACGCGTGCACAGAGGGACAAAAATCGCCCATTTGTATGAAAACAGCGGCTGCGTCCAGGTCTGAATAAGGTCCATAGTCATTTATGGCTTAAGGAGTGTCAAACGTCTGGTTTTCCCTTTATTGCTCCTCTACCTGATGTCACATTGAAATAATACATACTTCTGTGTCTTTCTAGGTGACTAAGCTATACAACAGTGAAAACACAATCCAAATTCATCCTGTAGTTTTTACGTGATGCCAGAATGAACAGACAGACAAACAAAAATTCTGAAAAAAGTTATTTTTATCTCTATAGTTCATACATCGTCCCAAGGAGTACATTTCTCCCCCAAAAATTCAGTGTACAGACACAACCATTACTTCTTTATAATAAGTGAAGATACTTGCATTGCTATACTGGAGTCTTAGAAAAAATGGGTATATTACTGTACTGTAGGATAATATCAAATTAACATTTTGGAGAGACTACTCTTACAATAACAATTTATGTATACATGCGAGCATTTGCAAATGAACAGTTATTTATTGTGAACATTATCGCTGGAAGAGATAGAAGGCTGGTTGGGAAAGTGTCCAAGTTTGCCGGAGGTGCGGTTTGCGGCCAAACTTCTAGGTGGGATGCAGCTATTAAATCCCACCTGTAATCTCCAATTGTAACAAATAGTTTCTACATGAAGTTCTATTTATTACTGCTGGGATGTTATGTGTGCATATGAGATGTTTTTATATTGGTATTTTTACTTTATGTATGAATCCATTTTAAATACACTATACTATTGGATTTATTGTCTGAGCAAGACACAGCAGCACAGTTTCTTTGTCCTTTGTAATATGAAAATGCTGCCAAAACTCCAAAAACGGCATTTTCAGAGTTTTGGCTGCATTTTTGCCCTCAGTACATTCCATCCACATACTATAAGGTTGTTGAAAACTTTTTTTTCACTCTTTTCTCTGACGTCCTAAGTGGATGCTGGGGACTCCGTCAGGACCATGGGGATAGCGGCTCCGCAGGAGACAGGGCACAAAAGTAAAAGCTTTAGGATCAGGTGGTGTGCACTGGCTCCTCCCCCTATGACCTTCCTCCAAGCCTCAGTTAGGTTTTTGTGCCCGGCCGAGAAGGGTGCAATCTAGGTGGCTCTCCTAAAGAGCTGCTTAGAGTAAAAGTTTTGTTAGGTTTTTTATTTTCAGTGAGTCCTGCTGGCAACAGGCTCACTGCAACGAGGGACTTAGGGGAGAAGAAGTGAACTCACCTGCGTGCAGGATGGATTGGCTTCTTAGGCTACTGGACACTAGCTCCAGAGGGACGATCACAGGTACAGCCTGGATGGGTCACCGGAGCCGCGCCGCCGACCCCCTTGCAGATGCTGAAGAGAGAAGAGGTCCAGAAAATCGGCGACTGAAGACTTCCCAGTCTTCTTAAGGTAGCGCACAGCACTGCAGCTGTGCGCCATTGCTCTCAGCACACTTCACACCAACGGTCACTGAGGGTGCAGGGCGCTGGGGGGGGGCGCCCTGGGCAGCAATGAAAGTACCTATGCTGGCTAAATATACATCACATATAGCCTCTGGGGCTATATGGATGTATTTAACCCCTGCCAGGTTGTCAGAAAAACGGGAGAAGAAGCCCGCCGAAAAGGGGGCGGGGCCTATTCTCCTCAGCACACAGCGCCATTTTCCCTCACAGAACTGCTGGTGGGAAGGCTCCCAGGCTCTCCCCTGCACTGCACTACAGAAACAGGGTTAAAACAGAGAGGGGGGGGGGGGGCATTTTTGTGGCGATATTATTACATATTAAGATGCTATAAGGGAAAACACTTATATAAGGTTGTCCCTGTAAAATTATAGCGTTTTGGTGTGTGCTGGCAAACTCTCCCTCTGTCTCCCCAAAGGGCTAGTGGGGTCCTGTCCTGTATCAGAGCATTCCCTGTGTGTGTGTGCTGTGTGTCGGTACGTGTGTGTCGACATGTATGAGGACGATGTTGGTGAGGAGGCGGAGCAATTGCCTGTAATGGTGATGTCACTCTCTAGGGAGTCGACACCGGAATGGATGGCTTATTTAGGGAATTACGTGATAATGTCAACACGCTGCAAGGTCGGTTGACGACATGAGACGGCCGGCAAACCAATTAGTACCTGTCCAGGCGTCTCAAACACCGTCAGGGGCTTTAAAACGCCCATTTACCTCAGTCGGTCGACACAGACACAGACACTGACTCCAGTGTCGACGGTGAAGAAACAAACGTATTTTCCATTAGGGCCACACGTTACATGTTAAGGGCAATGAAGGAGGTGTTACATATTTCTGATACTACAAGTACCACAAAAAAGGGTATTATGTGGGGTGTGAAAAAACTACCTGTAGTTTTTCCTGAATCAGATAAATTAAATGAAGTGTGTGATGATGCGTGGGTTTCCCCCGATAGAAAATTATTGGCGTTATACCCTTTTCCGCCAGAAGTTAGGGCGCGTTGGGAAACACCCCCTAGGGTGGATAAGGCGCTCACACGCTTATCAAAACAAGTGGCGTTACCGTCTCCAGATACGGCCGCCCTCAAGGAGCCAGCTAATAGGAGGCTGGAAAATATCCTAAAAAGTATATACACACATACTGGTGTTATACTGCGACCAGCGATCGCCTCAGCCTGGATGTGCAGCGCTGGGGTGGTTTGGTCGGATTCCCTGACTGAAAATATTGATACCCTTGACTGGGACAGTATTTTATTGACTATAGAGCATTTAAAGGATGCATTACTATATATGAGAGATGCACAGAGGGATATTTGCACTCTGGCATCAAGAGTAAATGCGATGTCCATGTCTGCCAGAAGATGTTTATGGACACGACAGTGGTCAGGTGATGCAGATTCCAAACGGCACATGGAAGTATTGCCGTATAAAGAAAAAGACACCGTCTTTCAGCCTCAGTCCTTTCGTCCCCATAAGGGCAAGTGGGCAAAAGGCCAGTCATATCTGCCCAGGGGTAGAGGAAAGGGAAGAAGACTGCAGCAGGCAGCCCCTTCCCAGGAACAGAAGCCCTCCACCGCTTCTGCCAAGTCCTCAGCATGACGCTGGGGCCGTACAAGCGGACTCAAAGGCGGTGGGGGGTCGTCTCAAGAGTTTCAGCGCGCAGTGGGCTCACTCGCAAGTGGACCCCTGGATCCTACAAGTAGTATCCCAGGGGTACAGATTGGAAATTCGAGACGTCTCCCCCTCGCAGGTTCCTGAAGTCTGCTGTACCAACGTCTCCCTCCGACAGGGAGGCAGTATTGGAAACAATTCACAAGCTGTATTCCCAGCAGGTGATAATCAAAGTACCCCTCCTACAACAAGGAAAGGGGTATTATTCCACACTATTTGTGGTACTGAAGCCAGACGGCTCGGTGAGATCTATTCTAAATCTGAAATCTTTGAACACTTACATACAAAGGTTCAAATCAAGATGGAGTCACTCAGAGCAGTGATAGCGAACCAGGAAGAAGGGGACTATATGGTGTCCCTGGACATCAAGGATGCTTACCTCCATGTCCCAAATTGTCCTTCTCACCAAGGGTACCTCAGGTTCGTGGTACAGAACTGTCACTATCAGTTTCAGACGCTGCCGTTTGGATTGTCCACGGCACCACGGGTCTTTACCAAGGTAATGGCCGAAATGATGATTCTTCTTCAAAGAAAAGGCATCTTAATTATCCCTTACTTGGACGATCTCCTGATAAGGGCAAGGTCCAGAGAACAGTTGGAGGTCGGAGTAGCACTATCTCAAGTAGTTCTACGACAGCACGGATGGATTCTAAATATTCCAAAATCGCAGCTGATTCCGACGACACGTCTGCTGTTCCTAGGGATGATTCTGGACACAGTCCAGAAAAAGGTGTTTCTCCCGGAGGAGAAAGCCAGGGAGTTATCCGAGCTAGTTAGGAACCTCCTAGAACCAGGCCAAGTGTCAGTGCATCAATGCACAAGAGTCCTGGGAAAAATGGTGGCTTCTTACGAAGCGATTCCATTCGGCAGATTTCACGCAAGAATTTTTCAGTGGGATCTGCTGGACGAATGGTCCGGATCGCATCTTCAGATGCATCAACGGATAATCCTGTCTCCAAGGACAAGGGTGTCTCTTCTGTGGTGGCTGCAGAGTGCTCATCTACTAGAGGGCAGCAGATTCGGCATTCAGGACTGGGTCCTGGTGACCACGGATGCCAGCCTGAGAGGCTGGGGAGCAGTCACACAGGGAAGAAATTTCCAAGGAGTGTGGTCAAGTCTGGAGACTTCTCTCCACATAAATATACTGGAGCTAAGGGCAAGTTACAATGCTCTGAGCCTAGGAAGACCTCTGCTTCAAAGTCAACTGGTGCTGATCCAGTCGGACAACATCACGGCAGTCGCCCACGTAAACAGACAGGGCGGCACAAGAAGCAGGAGGGCAATGGCAGCAAGGATTCTTCGCTGGGCGAAAAATCATGTGATAACACTGTCAGCGGTGTTCATTCCGGGAGTGGACAACTGGGAAGCAGACTTCCTCAGCAGGCACGACCTCCACCCGGGAGAGTGGGGACTTCATCTGGAAGTCTTCCACATGATTGTGAACCGTTGGGAAAGACCAAAGGTGGACATGATGGCGTCCCATCTGAACAAAAAACTGGACAGGTATTGCGCCAGGTCAAGAGACCCTCAGGCAATAGCTGGGACGCTCTGGTAACACCGTGGGTGTACCAGTCGGTGTATGTGTTCCCTCCTCTGCCTCTCATACCCAAGGTACTGAGAATTATAAGACGGAGAGGAGTAAGAACTATACTCGTGGCTCCGGATTGGCCAAGAAGGACTTGGTACCCGGAACTTCAAGAGATACTAAGAAGGGACTTGCTTCAGCAAGGATCATGTCTGTTCCAAGACTTACCGCGGCTGCGTTTGACGGCATGGAGGTTGAACGCCGGATCCTAAGGGAAAAAGGCATTCCGGAAGAGGTCATCCCTACCCTGGTCAGAGCCAGGAAGGAGGTGACCGCACAATATTATCACCGCATTTGGCGAAAATATGTTGCATGGTGTGAGGCCAGGAAGGCCCCCACGGAGGAATTTCAACTCGGTCGATTCCTGCATTTCCTGCAAACAGGACTGTCTATGGGCCTCAAATTAGGGTCCATTAAGGTTCAAATTTCGGCCCTGTCGATTTTCTTCCAGAAAGAATTGGCTTCAGTTCCTGAAGTCCAGAAGTTTGTCAAGGGAGTACTGCATATACAACCCCCTTTTGTGCCTCCAGTGGCACTGTGGGATCTCAACGTAGTTCTGGGATTCCTCAAATCACATTGGTTTAAACTGCTCAAATCTGTGGATTTGAAATATCTCACATGGAAAGTGACCATGCTGTTGGCCCTGGCCTCGGCCAGGCGAGTGTCAGAATTGGCGGCTTTGTCTCACAAAAGCCCATATCTGATGGTCCATTCGGACAGGGCAGAGCTGCGGACTCGTCCCCAGTTTCTCCCTAAGGTGGTGTCAGCGTTTCACCTGAACCAGCTTATTGTGGTACCTGCGGCTAATAGGGACTTGGAGGACTCCAAGTTGCTAGATGTTGTCAGGGCCCTGAAAATATATGTTTCCAGGACGGCTGGAGTCAGGAAAACTGACTTGCTGTTATCCTGTATGCACCCAACAAACGGGGTGCTCTTGCTTCTAAGCAGACGATTGCTAGTTGGATGTGTAGTACAATTCAGCTTGCACATTCTGTGGCAGGCCTGCCACAGCCAAAATATGTAAATGCCCATTCCACAAGGAAGGTGGGCTCATCTTGGGCGGCTGCCCGAGGGGTCTCGGCTTTACAACTTTGCCGAGCTGCTACTTGGTCAGGGGCAAACACGTTTGAAAAATTCTACAAATTTGATACCCTGGCTGAGGAGGACCTGGAGTTCTCTCATTCGGTGCTGCAGAGTCATCCGCACTCTCCCGCCCGTTTGGGAGCTTTGGTATAATCCCCATGGTCCTTACGGAGTCCCCAGCATCCACTTAGGACGTCAGAGAAAATAAGAATTTACTTACCGATAATTCTATTTCTCGTAGTTCTTAGTGGATGCTGGGCGCCCATCCCAAGTGCGGATTGTCTGCAATACTTGTACATAGTTATTGTTACAAAAATCGGGTTATTATTGTTGTGAGCCATCTTTTCAGAGGCTCCGCTGTTATCATGCTGTTAACTGGGTTCAGATCACAGGTTGTACAGTGTGATTGGTGTGGCTGGTATGAGTCTTACCCGGGATTCAAAATCCTTCCTTATTGTGTACGCTCGTCCGGGCACAGTATCCTAACTGAGGCTTGGAGGAGGGTCATAGGGGGAGGAGCCAGTGCACACCACCTGATCCTAAAGCTTTTACTTTTGTGCCCTGTCTCCTGTGGAGCCGCTATTCCCCATGGTCCTTACGGAGTCCCCAGCATCCACTACGGACTACGAGAAATAGAATTATCGGTAAGTAAATTCTTATTTTTACAAGCAAAATATATTGCACCCAAATTAGTTTTACAGAAAAAGTATTTCGAACTCTCTGTGACAAATCCTATTGATAAAATCATCTTTAAACATGCATGCTTCAATGCTGTGAAATATAAGCAAATAAAATTAATTACACAACATTATGTACTGTATACAATATTACCACGAATACAATGGGAAGGCTATACTTATAATTATGATGAGTGCTTAGAAAACATTCTATAAAACTGCAGGGGGTAATTCCAAGTTGATCGCAGCAGGATTTTTGATAGCAATTGGGCAAAACCATGTGCACTGCAGGGGAGGCAGATATAACATGTGCAGAAAGAGTTAGATTTGGGTTGGTTATTTTGTTTCTGTGCAGGGTAAATACTGGCTGCTTTATTTTTACACTGCAAATTAGATTGCAGATTGAACACACCCCACCCAAATCTAACTCTCTCTGCACATGTTATATCTGCCTCCCCTGCACTGCACATGGTTTTGCCCAATTGCTATCAAAAATCCTGCTGCGATCAACTTGGAATTACCCCCGCAGTCAGCTGTCTGGACTTGTGTATATAAGCAATGAAGACTTAAAATGTAATCTCCTTTTGTTTTCTTCAAAGGTTATTTAAATACAGAAATGGCTGTAGAACAGGATTCCTTATATCACAGTCATCACTTACGGGGCAATGACTCAGGCATCAACCTTGTTTACTTAGTTGGTATTTAAATAATTCAATCGCTGATCTGGGCAGATGAACATTGATAACTTTTCACGTCACTTCCAGTTCCAGCCTTGACCCAGAAAGCCACAGCGAGCTGATCATTTTCTTTTGTCCATTGTACCAGTCGTATGTGCTTTATCGGTAAAAAAAAAAAAAAAAAGTTTTCACATATATGACTTTTTAGTAGTGATGTGCACCTGAAATTTTTCGGGTTTTGTGTTTTGGTTTTGGGTTCGGTTCCGCGGCCGTGTTTTGGGTTCGAACGCGTTTTGGCAAAACCTCACCGAATTTTTTTTTGTCGGATTCGGGTGTGTTTTGGATTCGGGTGTTTTTTTCAAAAAACCCTAAAAAACAGCTTAAATCATTGAATTTGGGGGTCATTTTGATCCCATAGTATTATTCACCTCAATTACCATAATTTCCACTCATTTCCAGTCTATTCTGAACACCTCACACCTCACAATATTATTTTTAGTCCTAAAATTTGCACCGAGGTCGCTGGATGGCTAAGCTAAGCGACACAAGTGGCCGACACAAACACCTGGCCCATCTAGGAGTGGCACTGCAGTGTCAGGCAGGATGGCCCTTCCAAAAAATACTCCCCAAACAGCACATGACGCAAAGAAAAAAAGAGGCGCAATGAGGTAGCTGTGTGAGTAAGCTAAGCGACCCTAGTGGCCGACACAAACACCTGGCCCATCTAGGAGTGGCACTGCAGTGTCAGGCAGGATGGCCCTTCCAAAAAATACTCCGCAAACAGCACATGACGCAAAGAAAAAAAGAGGCGCAATGAGGTAGCTGTGTGAGTAAGCTAAGCGACCCTAGTGGCCGACACAAACACCTGGCCCATCTAGGAGTGGCACTGCAGTGTCAGGCAGGATGGCCCTTCCAAAAAATACTCCCCAAACAGCACATGACGCAAAGAAAAAAAGAGGCGCAATGAGGTAGCTGTGTGAGTAAGCTAAGCGACCCTAGTAGCCGACACAAACACCTGGCCCATCTAGGAGTGGCACTGCAGTGTCACGCACGATGGCCCTTCCAAAAAATACTCCAAAAACAGCACATGACGCAAAGAAAAATGAAAGAAAAAAGAGGTGCAAGATGGAATTGTCCTTGGGCCCTCCCACCCACCCTTATGTTGTATAAACAGGACATGCACACTTTAACCAACCCATCATTTCAGCGACAGGGTCTGCCACACGACTGTGACTGAAATGACTGGTTGGTTTGGGCCCCCACCAAAAATGAAGCAATCTCTCCTTGCACAAACTGGCTCTACAGAGGCAAGATGTCCACCTCATCATCATCGTCCGATTCATCACCCCTTTCACTGTGTACATCCCCCTCCTCACAGATTATTAATTCGTCCCCACTGGAATCCACCATCTCAGGTCCCCGTGTACTTTCTGGAGGCAATTGCTGCTGGTGAATGTCTCCATGGAGGAATTGATTATAATTCATTTTAATGAACATAATCTTCTCCACATTTTCTGGAAGTAACCTCGTACGCCGATTGCTGACAAGGTGAGCGGCGGCACTAAACACTCTTTCGGAGTACACACTGGAGGGAGGGCAACTTAGGTAGAATAAAGCCAGTTTGTGTAAGGGCCTCCAAATTGCCTCTTTTTCCTGCTAGTATACGTACGGACTGTCTGACGTGCCTACTTGGATGCAGTCACTCATATAATCCTCCACCATTCTTTCAATGGTGAGAGAATCATATGCAGTGACAGTAGACGACATGTCAGTAATCGTTGGCAGGTCCTTCAGTCCGGACCAGATGTCAGCATCAGCAGTCGCTCCAGACTGCCCTGCATCACCGCCAGCGGGTGGGCTCGGAATTCGTAGCCTTTTCCTCGCACCCCCAGTTGCGGGAGAATGTGAAGGAGGAGATGTTGACGGGTCGCATTCCGCTTGACTTGACAATTTTCTCACCAGCAGTTCTTTGAACCTCTGCAGACTTGTGTCTGCCGGAAAGAGAGATCCAACGTAGGTTTTAAATCTAGGATCGAGCACGGTGGCCAAAATGTAGTGCTCTGATTTCAACAGATTGACCACCCGTGAATCCTGGTTAAGCGAATGAAGGGCTCCATCCACAAGTCCCACATGCCTAGCGGAATCGCTCTGTTTTAGCTCCTCCTTCAATGCCTCCAGCTTCTTCTGCAAAAGCCTGATGAGGGGAATGACCTGACTCAGGCTGGCAGTGTCTGAACTGACTTCACGTGTGGCAAGTTCAAAAGGTTGCAGAACCTTGCACAACGTTGAAATCATTCTCCACTGCGCTTGAGACAGGTGCATTCCACCTCCTTTGCCTATATCGTGGCCGATGTATAGGCTTGAATGGCCTTTTGCTGCTCCTCCATCCTCTGAAGCATATAGAGGGTTGAATTCCACCTCGTTACCACCTCTTGCTTCAGATGATGGCAGGGCAGGTTCAGGTGTTTTTGGTGGTGCTCCAGTCTTCTGTACGCGGTGCCTGTACGCCGAAAGTGGCCCGCAATTCTTCTGGCCACCGACAGCATCTCTTGCACGCCCCTGTCGTTTTTTAAATAATTCTGCACCACCAAATTCAAGGTATGTGCAAAACATGGGACGTGCTGGAATTTGCCCAGATGTAATGCACGCACAATATTGCTGGCGTTGTCCGATGCCACAAATCCCCAGGAGAGTCCAATTGGGGTAAGCCATTCTGCGATGATCTTCCTCAGTTGCCGTAAGAGGTTTTCAGCTGTGTGCGTATTCTGGAAAGCGGTGATACAAAGCGTAGCCTGCCTAGGAACGAGTTGGCGTTTGCGAGATGCTGCTACTGGTGCCGCCGCTGCTGTTCTTGCAGCGGGAGGCAATACATCTACCCAGTGGGCTGTCACAGTCATGTAGTCCTGAGTCTGCCCTGCTCCACTTGTCCACATGTCCGTGGTTAAGTGGACATAAGGGTACAATTGCATTTTTTAGGACACTGGTGAGTGTTTTTCTGATGTCCGTGTACATTCTCTGTATCGCCTGCCTAGAGAAGTGGAACCTAGATGGTATTTGGTAACGGGGGCACACTACCTCAAGCAATTGTCTAGTTCCCTGTGAACTAACGGCGGATACTGGACGCACGTCTAATACCAACATAGTTGTCAAGGCCTCAGTTATCCGCTTTGCAACAGGATGACTGCTGTGATATTTCATCTTCCTCGCAAAGGACTGTTGGACAGTCAATTGCTTACTGGAAGTAGTACAAGTGGTCTTCCGACTTCCCCTCTGGGATGACGATCAACTCCCAGCAGCAACAACAGCAGCGCCAGCAGCAATAGGCGTTACACTCAAGGATGCATCGGAGGAATCCCAGGCAGGAGAGGACTCTTCAGACTTGCCAGTGACATGGCCTGCAGGACTATTGGCTTTCCTGGGTAAGGAGGAAATTGACACTGAGGGAGTTGATGGTGTGGTTTGCGCGAGCTTGGTTACAAGAGGAAGGGATTTACTGGTCAGTGAACTGCTTCCGCTGTCGCCCAAAGTTTTTGAACTTGTCACTGACTTATTATGAATGCGCTGCAGGTGACGTATAAGGGAGGATGTTCCGAGGTGGTTAACGTCCTTACCCCTACTTATTACAGCTTGACAAAGGCAACACACGGCTTGACACCAGTTGTCCGCATTTCTGTTAATACTTCCACACTGAAGAGCTGATTTTTTTGGTATTTTCACCAGACATGTCAATTGCCATATTCCTCCCACGGACAACAGGTGTCTCCCCGGGTGCCTGACTTAAACAAACCACCTCACCATCAGAATCCTCCTTGTCAATTTCCTCCCCAGCGCCAGCAACACCCATATCCTCATCCTGGTGTACTTCAACACTGACATCTTCAATTTCACTATCAGGAACTGGACTGCGGGTGCTCCTTTCAACACTTGCAGGGGGCGTGCAAATGGTGGAAGGCGCAAGCTCTTCCCGTCCAGTGTTGGGAAGGTCAGGCATCGCAACCGACACAATTGGACTCTCCTTTGGGATTTGTGATTTCGAAGAACGCACAGTTCTTTGCTGTGCTTTTGCCGCAAGTCTTTTTTTTTTTCTAGCGAGAGGATGAGTGCTTCCATCCTCATGTGAAGCTGAACTACTAGCCATGAACATAGGCCAGGGCCTCAGCCGTTCCTTGCCACTCCGTGTCGTAAATGGCATATTGGCAAGTTTACGCTTCTCCTCAGACGCTTTTAATTTTGATTTTTGGGTAATTTTTTTATTGATCTTTTGTGTTTTGGATTTTACATGCTCTGTACTATGACATTGGGCATCGGCCTTGGCAGACGACGTTGATGGCATTTCATCGTCTCGGCCATGACTAGTGGCAGCAGCTTCAGCACGAGGTGGAAGTGGATCTTGATCTTTCATTATTTTTTTAACCTCCACATTTTTGTTCTCCATATTTTGCGCACAACTAAAAGCCACCACAGGTATACAATGTAGATGGATGGATAGTATAGTATTACTTATGGACGACGAGTGCACTGACGACACAGAGGTAGGTACAGCCGTGGCCTACCGTACTGCTGCTTATATATATATAATATACTGTATAACGGACCTGGTGGACACTGTCAGCAGACTGCTAAACTAGTATGAAGAAAGAAAAAACACCACAGGTATACAATGTAGATGGATGGATAGTATAGTATTACTTACACTTATGGACGACGAGTGCACTGACGACACAGAGGTAGGTACAGCCGTGGCCTACAGTACTGCTGCTTATATATATATAATATATTGTATAACGGACCTGGTGGACACTGTCAGCAGACTGCTAAACAAACTAGTATGAAGAAAGAAAAAAAAAACACCACAGGTATACAATGTAGATGGGTGGATAGTATACTATTATTACTTATACTTATGGACGACGAGTGACGACACAGAGGTAGGTACAGCCGTGGCCTACCGTACTGCTGCTTATATATATATATATATAATATACTGTATAACGGACCTGGTGGACACTGTCAGCAGACTGCTAAACTAGTATGAAGAAAGAAAAAACACCACAGGTATACAATGTAGATGGATGGATAGTATAGTATTACTTATACTTATGGACGACGAGTGCACTGACGACACAGAGGTAGGTACAGCCGTGGCCTACCGTACTGCTGCTTATATATATATAATATACTGTATAACGGACCTGGTGGACACTGTCAGCAGACTGCTAAACAAACTAGCATGAAGAAAGAAAAAAAAAACACCACAGTGTTTTTCAGGCAGACAAACGTATACTGGACTGGTGGTCACTGTCAGCAAAACTGTGCACTGTACTCCTGCTATAACTGCTCCCCAGTCCCCACAATTAGGCAGTGTGAGCAGAGCAGTGCACTCAGCACAGATATATCATGCAGCACTGCAGCACACTGAGTGAGCACAGCCACAGATATGGTGGATCGTTTTTTTCAGGCAGAGAAACAAAGGATTAAAATCACTGGTGGTATAATCAAAACCCTGCACTGTACTCCCTAACAGCTGCTCCCCGTCCCCAATCCTCCCCACAATTATAACAATGTCACTCTTAGACTTAGTCTTTTCTATTACGGAGAGGACGCCAGCCACGTCCTCTCCCTATCAATCTCAATGCACGTGTGAAAATGGCGGCGACGCGCGGCTCCTTATATAGAATCCGAGTCTCGCGAGAATCCGACAGCGGGATGATGACGTTCGGGCGCGCACGGGTTAACCGAGCAAGGCGGGAGGATCCGAGTCGCTCGGACCCGTGTAAAAAAAAGGTGAAGTTCGGGCGGGTCGGATTCCGAGGATCCGAACCCGCTCATCACTACTTTTTAGCCTTTTATTTTTATGTGCTGATGATCCAGGCCAGGGGTGGGGAACCTCAGGCCCGCGGGCCGTATAAGTCCCGCAGAGCCACTTGATCCAGCCCGGCCAGGCTCACCTATAACTGTGGAGATGCCAGGCGCCCATGAGATTTTGTTACTAGCGGGCGCCTGGCTTCTTCCCCTCAGCAGCAGCCGGAGGCAGGAGCTTATTCCTGAGTTCCGGCTTCCAGCTCTGGCAGTGTGCATGTGCGGCTGTGCAGTGCTATGGGAGAGATGTCATGACGTCTCTCTCCCATACAGTAGTTCTGAGGAGCGGGCGGCCAAGCGGAGGGCAACTGTCTGGAAGCAGGAGCAGGGCTGGTGAGTATTGTTTTTCTTTTTTTCTTTTAACGTGTGTGTGTAAACGGCGCTACTACAGGGCATAGCTAATGGTGCATATTTAATGGGCATAACAACTGACTGGGGGCATAACTAATGGGGCATAACAAGAGACTGGGGGCATATCTAATGGGGCATAACAAGTGACTGGGGGGGCATATCTACTGGGGCATAACAACTGACTGGGGGTATATCTACTGGGGGCATAACTACTGACTGGGGGCATAACTACTGACTTGGGGCATATCTACTGGGGCATAACTACGGGGGGCAGGCTAATTCTTAAGTTGATAATTTTTGTATGGCTCCTGAAGGATTTTATAACTATCCAAACAAATGGCCCTTGGTAGAAAAAAGGTTCCCCGCCCCTGATCTAGGTTGTCCTATCAATTTGTCTGTACATGAAACCGAATCATAAGAACGCTGTGACAGAGCTATTTAGATAAGGCTCCTCTTGTTACTTGGTGGCATACTGTATATCAGAAACCACATTTGATTTGATGCAAAAATGAATAGTTTCCATTTATCTTCATTTGGGTGCAGTGACAGCTTCCAGGAAAGCCCTGTCCTGGCAAAGGGCTAAAAGCAAAGTGATCGCTACCACTATCACTGTGCTTCTGAGTTCAGCCCCGGCAAGTATAATGTGCATGTGTGGCCACTGGACAAATAGAGCTATACCCACTGTGTGGCCGTGGGAACAATGTAGAGCTGAGCACTAATTGGCTGTCATTACAGATGTACTGTATAGCATGCACAAAGCTAAATGCAGATATATGCCTATATGCTGAGTTATACATCATCCATATACAGGTATGTGTGCTAAGTCTTAACTATTATCAGTGCACACCTGTACCAGCCCTATACTTGGTGCAAGAAATCCATCTGAAAACAGTCATTATTACACGTAAACACATTCTATCAAGACTTTAAGACCACTCGATAAATTTTGCCTACATCAGTGGTTACTAAACAGGCAGGGCCGGCGCCACCATTAGGCAGCTTTAGGCAGCTGCCTATGGGCGGCAGCACTTGAAAGGCGGCGCTGGGTGCAGCAAAAAAAAAAAAAATTGGGATGTCAGACAACCGCTACGGCGCTACCCGTTAACACGGTGTCAGATAAGCTATTACAACCTCCCCCTCTTGCGCCGGAGAAAACGAAGCTGCTCGAGACGGGGGGGAGGAGGAGTTCGGCGGTACCTTCACCCGACGTGGAGAGGGCTTCCCCACCCCCGCCCCCGCCCTCCGTACGCCTCCCTCCGCCTGTCCTCACCTCGGAACTCAGTAGCAGTGCAGGGAGGGACAGCCAATCGCCGCGCCATACATTGCTTCCTGGCAGCGTCCGGCGTCTGCTCTCCCTGGCCTGCACCTGTGTCCTCCGTGCAGCCGGGATTGAGCTCTCACACCGTGACCGCCGTGGTGTGGGACGTTTAGGTTAAGTGTAGGCTGTGGGGGGAGGGTTAGGCAATAGGCACACCTGTGGAGGTTTTGGCTGCAGAAAGGGGGTGGTTAGGGTTAGGAGTAAGCTATATATATATATATTTTTTTTTTACAATCAGCCCGGCACTCCGTTTTAGATGTTGATTGGCCCCGGTGCCCTCAGTGAGGAAGATAGTATATTGAATTGACACTGCGGCACTCAGAGTCGTTTTAAAACGAACAAAGTATAGTCAAAAAAATGTACATCACATAGTCCAACATTTCGGGATGCCTAACCCCTTTGTCAAGGTGTGAAAAAGGAGTTAGACACCCCAAAACGTTGGACTATGTGATGTACATTTTTTTTACTACACTTTGCTCGTTTTAAACGACTCCGACTGCCACAGTTTAAATTCTGTTCTATATATATATATATATATATATATATATATACAGTGCCTGAAGTGGGCCGGTATGCTATGGTTTGGTATACCGGCACTTCTTCGAACACTGTCCCCTGCCGCAGCAAGTTGACCGCGGCATTACTATTTCAAATCTGCCGCAGACCGGCAGCCAATCAGTAGCAGCAGCTCCTGATTGGCTGCTGGTCCGCGGCAGATTTGAAATAGTACAGTGCCCGGCACCCGGCCCTGAGCCCTGACAAGTGCGGCTGCAATGTTCAGCTCCCGCATGCAGCATGATTACGCGAAGGCTTCGGCTCCTGCCCCCCTGACAGCTCCGCTGCCCGGCTTTCTCTTTCTTTGATAACAACTCCGGTGGCCGGCTCCCGCTCCACAGCACAGCTGCCTGGCTTCCGTATGCTGACACCCCTGGCAACTGGTGAGCAGAGGGTAACTGATGGAGGAGAGTGTCAGGGTAGGGACAGTGTATGTGTGAAAATGTGGCTGTGTGTGTAAATATATATATGCATGTGTGTATACTGTATGTGGCTGTGAGTATGTAGATATGTGGCTATGTGTGTGGCATAATGTGAATTTCGGCTCATTCCATATGGCATAATGTGAATTTCGTCTCATACTGTGTGCTATAATGTGATTTTCGGCTCATACTGTGTGCTCTAATGTGAATTTCGTCTCATACCGTGTGCTATAATGTGATTTTCGGCTCATACCGTGTGCTATAATGTGATTTTCGGCTCATACCGTGTGCTATAAAGTGATTTTCGGCTCATACCGTGTGCTATAATGTGAATTTCGTCTCATACCGTGTGCTATAATGTGATTTTCGGCTCATACCGTGTGCTATAATGTGATTTTCGGCTCATACTGTGTGCTATAATGTGATTTTCGGCTCATACTGTGTGCTAAAATGTGATTTTCGGCTCATACTGTGTGCTAAAATGTGATTTTCGGCTCATACTGTGTGCTATAATGTGATTTTCGGCTCATACTGTGTGCTATATTGTGAATTTCGTCTCATACTGTGTGCTATAATGTGATTTTCGGCTCATACTGTGTGCCAAAATGTGATTTTCGGCTCATACTGTGTGCTATAAAGTGAATTTCGTCTCATACTGTGTGCTATAATGTGATTTTCGGCTCATACTGTGTGCTATAAAGTGAATTTCGTCTCATACTGTGTGCTATAATGTGATTTTCGGCTCATACTGTGTGCTATATTGTGAATTTCGTCTCATACTGTGTGCTATATTGTGAATTTCGGCTCATACTGTGTGCTATAATGTGATTTTCGGCTCATACCGTGTACTATAATGTGATTTTCGGCTCATACCGTGTGCTATAATGTGATTTTCGGCTCATACAGTGTGCTATGATGTGAATTTCGGCTCATACCGTGTGCTATAATGTGAATTTCGGCTCATACTGTGTGCTATAAAGTGAATTTCGGCTCATACTGTGTGCTATATTGTGAATTTCGGCTCATACTGTGTGCTATATTGTGAATTTCGGCTCATACTGGGTGCTATAATGTGATTTTTGGCTCAAAGTGTGTGGTATAATGTGAAAGGGGCACCAGTACTAGAAAGTATAAGGGGTCCTACTATTGTGGTGCAAAATGTGTATAAGGTGTGGTAAACTACACTGAAGGCCTGCTTGGCCAGAGGTGACTTAATTAGCACCTAAGTGAATTTGATTTAACCATCTGTGCTGAGCCATGGATATACCTAACACCTGGACTGTTGGGGTGCCTCGAGGACCGCGTTTGGGATCCTCTGCCTTAACACAAACTGCTAAAACAACCCTAATATCCTATCTCAAAATTTTGCCTGAGGGCTCGGTATTTTGGCGGGTGGGGGGGGGGCTGCTGAATACTTGCCTAGGGTGCTGAGAAACCTTGCACCGGCCCTGTAAACAGGGCCGGTGCTAGGGTGTTTGGCGCCCCCCTGCAAATAATAAATTTGCGCCCTCCCATCTGTAAAAAAGGGACAGCGTGCACTGCAATAAGGGGTGTGTTCATACAAGAAAGGGGCGTGACCACAATGGTACCCACAATTCAAATTATGCCACACAGTATTACAATCTTATGCACATTACCCCAAACGTAATGCTCCTCATTCATATTATGCCACATAATAGTGCCCCTTATTCACATTTAAAACCGATGATAGGGCCAGTTCTAGATCTTGAGGAGCTCAGGGCGACAGTTTCCTTTGGTGCCAGCCACGCTCAGAACAGGGACAGTGCGCGCCAAAGGTGCGTGCAAAAAATATAGGGCCACAGAATGGTACCAATTCACATTACCCTGCACAGTAGTGTCCGTTAGTCACATTACACCGCACAGTAGCATCCGTTAGTCACATTACACCGCACAGTAGTGTCCATTAGTCACATTACACCGCACAGTAGTGTCCGCTAGTCACATTAAATTGCAGAGCAGTGTCCGTTAGTCACATTACACCGCACAGTAGTGTCCGTTAGTCACATTACACTGCACAGTAGTGTCTGTTAATCACATTACACCGCACAATAGTGTCCGCTAGTCACATTACACCACACAGCATACTTACCTACCTGACCCTCTCCATGAGGGAGAAAATGCTCTGTTCCTGGACTTTCCTGGTAATGTATGATTGCCATCACCTGTGGTGAAACACCTTTCTTATCAATTAACTAGCTCACCACAGGTGATGGCAATCATACATTATCAGGAAAGTCCAGGAACAGAGCATTTTCTCCCTCATGGAGAGGGTCAGGTAAGCAAGTATGCCACACAGTAGTGTCCGTTAGTCCCATTACCCTGCACAGTAGTGTCTCTTAGTCACATTACACCGCACAGTAGTGTCCGCTAGTCACATTACACCGCACAGTAGCGTCCGTTAGTCACATTACACCGCACAGTAGTGTCCGTTAGTCACATTACACTGCACAGTAGTGTCTGTTAGTCACATTACACCGCACAGTAGTGTCCGCTAGTCACATTACACCACACAGTAGTGTCCGTTAGTCACATTACACTGCACAGTAGTGTCTGTTAGTCACATTACACCGCACAGTAGTGTCCGCTAGTCACATTATATTGCAGAGCGGTGTCCGCTAGTCACATTACACCACACAGTAGTGTCCGTTAGTCACATTACACCGCACAGTAGTGTCCGCTAGTCACATTACACCACACAGTAGTGTCCGCTAGTCACATTACATTGCAGAGCAGTGTCCGTTAGTCACATTACACCGCACAGTAGTGTCCGCTAGTCACATTACATTGCAGAGCAGTGTCCGCTAGTCACATTACACCACACAGTAGTGTCCGTTAGTCACATTACACCGCACAGTAGCGTCCGTTAGTCACATTACACCGCACAGTAGTGTTCGTTAGTCACATTACACCGCACAGTAGTGTCCGCTAGTCACATTACATTGCAGAGCAGTGTCCGCTAGTCACATTACACCGCACAGTAGTGTCCGCTAGTCACATTACATTGCAGAGCAGTGTCCGCTAGTCACATTACACCGTACAGTAGTGTCCACTAGTCACATTACATTGCAGAGCAGTGTCCGTTAGTCACACTACACTGCACAGTAGTGTCCGCTAGTCACACTACATTGCAGAGCAGTGTCCGCTAGTTACATTACACCACACAGTAGCGTCCGTTAGTCACATTACACCGCACAGTAGCGTCCATTAGTCACATTACACCGCACAGTAGTGTCCGTTAGTCACATTACACCGCACAGTAGTGTCCGCTAGTCACATTACATTGCAGAGCAGTGTCCGCTAGTCACATTACACCGCAGTGTAGTGTCCGTTAGTCACATTACACTGCACAGTAGTGTCTGTTAGTCACATTACACCGCACAGTAGTGTCCGTTAGTCACATTACACTGCACAGTAGCATCCGTTAGTCACATTACACCGCACAGTAGTGTCCGTTAGTCACATTACACTGCACAGTAGTGTCTGTTAGTCACATTACACCGCACAGTAGTGTCCGCTAGTCACATTACACTGCACAGTAGTGTCTGTTAGTCACATTACATTGCAGAGCAGTGTCCGCTAGTCACATTACACCGTACAGTAATGTCCGCTTGTTACATTATATTGCAGAGCAATGTCCGCTAGTCACATTACACCGCACAGTAGTGTCCGCTAGTCACATTACATTGCAGAGCAGTGTCCGCTAGTCACATTACACCGCACAGTAGCATCCGTTAGTCACATTACACCGCACAGTAGTGTTCGTTAGTCACATTACACCGCACAGTAGTGTCCGTTAGTCACATTACACCGCACAGTAGTGTCCGCTAGTCACATTACATTGCAGAGCAGTGCCCGCTAGTCACATTACACCGCACAGTAGTGTCCGTTAGTCACATTACACTGCACAGTAGTGTCTGTTAGTCACATTACACCGCACAGTAGTGTCCGTTAGTCACATTACACTGCACAGTAGCATCCGTTAGTCACATTACACCGCACAGTAGTGTCCGTTAGTCACATTACACTGCACAGTAGTGTCTGTTAGTCACATTACACCGCACAGTAGTGTCCGCTAGTCACATTACACCACACAGTAGTGTCCGTTAGTCACATTACACTGCACAGTAGTGTCTGTTAGTCACATTACATTGCAGAGCAGTGTCCGCTAGTCACATTACACCGTACAGTAGTGTCCACTAGTCACATTACATTGCAGAGCAGTGTCCGTTAGTCACACTACACCGCACAGTAGTTTCCGCTAGTCACACTACATTGCAGAGCAGTGTCCGCTAGTTACATTACACCACACAGCGTCCGTTAGTCACATTACACCGCACAGTAGCGTCCATTAGTCACATTACACCGCACAGTAGTGTCCGTTAGTCACATTACACCGCACAGTAGTGTCCGCTAGTCACATTACATTGCAGAGCAGTGTCCGCTAGTCACATTACACCGCACAGTAGTGTCCGTTAGTCACATTACACTGCACAGTAGTGTCTGTTAGTCACATTACACCGCACAGTAGTGTCCGTTAGTCACATTACACTGCACAGTAGCATCCGTTAGTCACATTACACCGCACAGTAGTGTCCGTTAGTCACATTACACTGCACAGTAGTGTCTGTTAGTCACATTACACCGCACAGTAGTGTCCGCTAGTCACATTACACCACACAGTAGTGTCCGTTAGTCACATTACACTGCACAGTAGTGTCTGTTAGTCACATTACATTGCAGAGCAGTGTCCGCTAGTCACATTACACCGTACAGTAATGTCCGCTTGTTACATTATATTGCAGAGCAATGTCCGCTAGTCACATTACACCGCACAGTAGTGTCCGCTAGTCACATTACATTGCAGAGCAGTGTCCGCTAGTCACATTACACCGCACAGTAGCATCCGTTAGTCACATTACACCGCACAGTAGTGTTCGTTAGTCACATTACACCGCACAGTAGTGTCCGTTAGTCACATTACACCGCACAGTAGTGTCCGCTAGTCACATTACATTGCAGAGCAGTGTCCGCTAGTCACATTACACCGCACAGTAGTGTCCGTTAGTCACATTACACTGCACAGTAGTGTCTGTTAGTCACATTACACCGCACAGTAGTGTCCGTTAGTCACATTACACTGCACAGTAGCATCCGTTAGTCACATTACACCGCACAGTAGTGTCTGTTAGTCACATTACACTGCACAGTAGTGTCTGTTAGTCACATTACACCGCACAGTAGTGTCCGCTAGTCACATTACACCACACAGTAGTGTCCGTTAGTCACATTACACTGCACAGTAGTGTCTGTTAGTCACATTACATTGCAGAGCAGTGTCCGCTAGTCACATTACACCGTACAGTAATGTCCGCTTGTTACATTATATTGCAGAGCAATGTCCGCTAGTCACATTACACCGCACAGTAGTGTCCGCTAGTCACATTACATTGCAGAGCAGTGTCCGCTAGTCACATTACACCGCACAGTAGCATCCGTTAGTCACATTACACCGCACAGTAGTGTTCGTTAGTCACATTACACCGCACAGTAGTGTCCGTTAGTCACATTACATTGCAGAGCAGTGTCCGCTAGTCACATTACACCGCACAGTAGTGTCCGCTAGTCACATTACATTGCAGAGCAGTGTCCGCTAGTCACATTACACCGCACAGTAGTGTCCGCTAGTCACATTACACTGCACAGTAGCATCCGTTAGTCACATTACACCGCACAGTAGTGTCCGTTAGTCACATTACACTGCACAGTAGTGTCTGTTAGTCACATTACACCGCACAGTAGTGTCCGCTAGTCACATTACACCGCACAGTAGTGTCCGTTAGTCACATTACACCGCACAGTAGTGTCCGCTAATCACATTACATTGCAGAGCAGTGTCCGCTAGTCACATTACACCACACAGTAGCGTCCGTTAGTCACATTACACCGCACAGTAGCATCCGTTAGTCACATTACACCGCACAGTAGTGTCCGTTAGTCACATTACACCGCACAGTAGCGTCCGTTAGTCACATTACACCGCACAGTAGTGTCCGTTAGTCACATTACACCGCACAGTAGTGTCCGCTAGTCACATTACATTGCAGAGCAGTGTCCGCTAGTCACATTACACCGCACAGTAGTGTCCGTTAGTCACATTACACTGCACAGTAGTGTCTGTTAGTCACATTACACTGCACAGTAGTGTCTGTTAGTCACATTACACCGCACAGTAGTGTCCGCTAGTCACATTACACCGCACAGTAGTGTCCGTTAGTCACATTACACCGCACAGTAGTGTCCGCTAATCACATTACATTGCAGAGCAGTGTCCGCTAGTCACATTACACCACACAGTAGCGTCCGTTAGTCACATTACACCGCACAGTAGCATCCGTTAGTCACATTACACCGCACAGTAGTGTCCGTTAGTCACATTACACCGCACAGTAGCGTCCGTTAGTCACATTACACCGCACAGTAGTGTCCGTTAGTCACATTACACCGCACAGTAGTGTCCGCTAGTCACATTACATTGCAGAGCAGTGTCCGCTAGTCACATTACACCGCACAGTAGTGTCCGTTAGTCACATTACACTGCACAGTAGTGTCTGTTAGTCACATTACACCGCACAGTAGTGTCCGCTAGTCACATTACACTGCACAGTAGCATCCGTTAGTCACATTACACCGCACAGTAGTGTCCGTTAGTCACATTACACTGCACAGTAGTGTCTGTTAGTCACATTACACCGCACAGTAGTGTCCGCTAGTCACATTACACCACACAGTAGTGTCCGTTAGTCACATTACACTGCACAGTAGTGTCTGTTAGTCACATTACATTGCAGAGCAGTGTCCGCTAGTCACATTACACCGTACAGTAATGTCCGCTAGTTACATTACATTGCAGAGCAATGTCCGCTAGTCACATTACACCGCACAGTAGTGTCCGCTAGTCACATTACATTGCAGAGCAGTGTCCGCTAGTCACATTACACCGCACAGTAGCATCCGTTAGTCACATTACACCGCACAGTAGTGTTCGTTAGTCACATTACACCGCACAGTAGTGTCCGTTAGTCACATTACATTGCAGAGCAGTGTCCGCTAGTCACATTACACCGCACAGTAGTGTCCGCTAGTCACATTACATTGCAGAGCAGTGTCCGCTAGTCACATTACACCGCACAGTAGTGTCCGCTAGTCACATTACACCGCACAGTAGTGTCCGTTAGTCACATTACACCGCACAGTAGTGTCCGCTAATCACATTACATTGCAGAGCAGTGTCCGCTAGTCACATTACACCACACAGTAGCGTCCGTTAGTCACATTACACCGCACAGTAGCATCCGTTAGTCACATTACACTGCACAGTAGTGTCCGTTAGTCACATTACACCGCACAGTAGTGTCCGCTAGTCACATTACATTGCAGAGCAGTGTCCGCTAGTCACATTACACCACACAGTAGTGTCCGTTAGTCACATTACACTGCACAGTAGTGTCCGTTAGTCACATTACACTGCACAGTAGTGTCCGCTAGTCACATTACATTGCAGAGCAGTGTCCGTTAGTCACATTACACCGCACAGTAGTACCCTTATACACATTACGCCACACAGGAGAGCCGCTTATACACGTTACGTCAGAGTAGAGCACCTAATACAGGTAGAGCCCATGATACACATTATGCCAGGTATAGCCCATTATACACATTATGCCATGTACAGACAAACAGACAGCCAGTGGTACTCCAGTGTCCTTGCAATGCCAGCATTGCAAGGACACTGGAGTACCACTGGCTGTCTGTTTGGAAAGTTTTTTCCTGTGTGAATCTGTATGGACAGCTTACCCGTATCTGTATTTCACGTTTGTGTTTGACACATGAGGTCCATTTTTGGCAGGATCTTGCTGTTTTCACCTTCCTTTTGAAAGTTAGAAACATAGGAAATAGCTGAATTCTGATCAATCGAATATATGAGACTGGCTTGAAGCTTCGGCAGTCTCCTTTTTGATGTTTTGAAGTTATTCATTGAAAAATCCTGAGTGTCCACTCTGATTGATCACATTTTGATAAATGTTAATAACAAAAGACATACCCCTGATGAAGTCTAGTTACTAGACGAAATGCGTTGGGTTGTTATATTTGATGTTATCTCTGAATAGTATATGAGGAAGATTAAAGATATTGCACTAAGTTGCCGATATTCCTCTATCAACTTCAAAGATGGAGTAGTCGAAGAGAAATTACATCATTTTGTCTGTGTAATATAATGGACTTGCTTCATTGCTTCTGTACATTTTAATAAATTTTTTATGAAAGAACAGTTCATGTTTATGTTTTAAAATCAATGTTAATTGTGAAACCCACTGGGTTCCCTGTATTTATAGGTTAAAATAACCTTTGGGCGCCAATTTCCTTTCTTTTTATATATATATATATATATATATATATATATATATATATATATATATACATATATTACACAAAATAAGTACAATGTGGTTAGTGTTTATCACTGGGGCAGGGAGGGGGGAAAAGTGAGTAGTATATGTCCCAAAGGGTTGGAAGGGGAGGCGGGCAGTGTGTGTCCCTAGGGCTAATGGTGAATATTGCATGTCACTGGTTTGGGGCCGGGGGATAGGGTGGGTAGTGAACATCATTCCAAATAATGGAGATGGGATCTGTGCTGAAGAGATGGCAACAAATTATTTTAGTTCAAATTAAAAGACTGTGTATTCTAAAGGCCCTTCTGCTTACTGAGTTAGAAGAGGCATTTTTCCAGGGCCATCGGCCCCTGGTAGTAACATTGCAGCCTGTCAAATACAGTTTACATGCAGTTTTACTGGTGTTTGGACTTGCATAAACAAGTAATTGCCAGTAAGTGCTGTAGTAAGAATCTTAAAGTACACTTATTATCCGTGTATAAAATATGTACAGTTAGAAAGAGCTCAGCTGGTGCTTGCTGTTCCCGTATTTACTTGGTTCAAACTGCTGTGTACTGTTGTGTAATTAGCTTCATGATTAAATATTCTGCCATTTCCTAATGATATCACATCACTGCATCCTCAGCCTAAGTGCTAGGAGCATGGTAAATTGGGGGAAATGGACAGTACACGCAAAAGAAGAAAAAAGGAGGTCGGTTTACTGGTGCACAGAGTAAATGTAACCTTTATTGTTACATTTAAATGTGTCCACTTGGACAACTTTTCAGTGAAATATTTTGGAAAAAGGAGAATACAGAATCATGAATAAAGATAGAAATTGAGGATTTAGTTATATTTTACAGCCAATGCCTTTCTCTGCTTGCTCTAACTGCTGATGGATGTATGATTCACTAAATAATCAAGTATCTGTCACTTCAGTATACAACATTGTCGGACTGGGGCATGAAGGGCCCACAGGGGGAATGCAGTGGTAGGGGCCCATGTTTAGAGGTGTGGCCAGCCATCACAGAGGCTTGGCTAATCATTAGAGAGTGTAATGTCTAGGTCCCTTGAAAAATATATATAGTAAATAATGTAGTGTATGCATGATAATGTACCAGATTAATAACAGCAATGCATTATAAAAAAAAATACACCATTGCCCTGTGCAGTGTAAGGTAACATATGTATAATGTATAATTTCTGCAGTCTAGGACCAGATCCCTAGAGGAGGAGGAGGAGGAGGAGGAGGTGGGACACACACACACACACACACACACACACACACACACACACACACACACACACACACACACCACCATCAGGCAGCCCTTGTACCACTGTGGGCCAGTCCAATCCTGGTACACAGTATCATACCTCCCAACTTTGATATCAGCGGAGGAGGGATACCATCGCACGCCGAAGATGCGCCCCTGATTTTGGGGGCGTGGCCTACCAGAAATGGGCGTGGCCTCACTGTAAGTGCAGCAATCACAAGCCACACCCCCATTTTCATCATTATGGGGGCATGAACAGCGCTGTGAGAGCTGCTGGTCATGCCCCCTGTCCCTCTCTGCCGTGAATAGACGCTGTGCGCATGCGCACAGCATCTATTCACCACTGCTCTCCTCAGAGCAGCGAGTGACGGGGGGGATATCCCAACTGTACCCCTCCACCCGCGGGACACTGCAACCCGCGGGTGGGACAGCGGGATAGACCGTTAAAAACGGGACTGTCCCGCCAAAATCGGGACAGTTGGGAGGTATGCAGTATATCCCAGCAGGGGTGTATTTATTAAGACAGAAGAAGGTCCATGTGCAGTATCCGTCTGGCCCCCCTCCTCTCTACCTGGCAGTGCAGTGGGACTTTGAGCACTAGGGTCACTAGGACACCCTAGCAATGTACCAGAGTCCAGTTTGTGTGCGCAGGTCTCTGGGGAAATGATGCAGCTGGAATTTTTAGTGCCAAAATGGTCGCTGTGCCATTTTACTGATGATTTCTGCAGCACAGCTGCACTGATGCGGGACTCTGGAGGGGTAAGTATTCAAGAAATGGGTGCAGGGTGTGGGAATTGGGCCCCCGCTGGACCCAGGGGCCTGTGTGCTGCATACACCTTGCACCCATTCTAGATATGCCACTGTATCCAAGTATTGACAGGTAGTCTTTATACTCCAATTGCAATATATACTTGGTATATGGATATTAATTACCACAAAGTGGATTGGTCTTAAGTATAATATATGCTGCTATGGTTATCTAACTTCAATAACCATCAGACTTTGCATGAGAGTATCCATACCCTTATATTCCCAAAAATAAATATTTCTTAACTTCTCACACCGACATAGAAGGTATGGCTTTAATACGGTGCAGTTCTATTTAGAAACTCTTATTTAAAGAGAGTGTTGAACACTCAAATAACTTTTCCACAATCAGAGATCTACTGTGTAGACCTCTGAATTTTTAAAGGCAGCAATAAAATCAAAAGGTATTTCTATATTGAAGTTTGTTAATTTAAAGCAATTTGGCGGGATGTAACGGCATTCGAGATCGCTGAAGGTGCGGGATGCCAGTCGATCTCAGATGTTTTTGCTGCACGCACTTTGAGCTGAGACCACCTAGGCCAAGAGCACATGTGTTCCTTAATAGCCACCACACCTATTCCACCAATGTGCAGGTGGTTTGTGATGCAAACCAAAGAATCATGAGCATTGTCGTTGGCTATTCTGGCTCGTGCCATGTTCCTTTATCCTGAGTCACTCATCTCTGTTGTGCTTAGTTTGAGGTGGGACAAATGCTGGAAAGATTGCTGATTGGTAAGTACACATTCATCGCGCTGAAACACACTACCCGGCTTTTGCCGGCCGGGAAAAAGCCGGACGGCTTTTTCCCGTGCCGGCATTATAGTTAACAGTGTGAGGGCTAGGGTCCCTTCACACTGCACGGCCCCGGCCCGGCTGCCGGGTTGCAGCCGGGTGTCACCACTGGAAGGTCCGGCGGCCGGGCGGCCGCCGGGCCGTCTTTGGAGCCAGTAAACCATGTGTGTGAAGCAGTGGCGTGCGGTGGGGTCAGTGGCTGGTGAGGCACTACATCCATAATGTTCGCCGAATCCTGACGATGACTCCTACCGCCGCAGAGCCAATGCCCGCTACTGCCCCTGCGCCCATGCCTGCTGCCACCGCCAATGGCTTACAAACTCGCCCACCATCAACTGACCCAGTCCTCCGCCACTAATTTGCATCTCAGTCTGATGCCGCCAATGCCCGCTGCCTGCCTGCTCATTATACTTGGGATATATTGTACATTTTTATAGAAAAAATTATAATAATTGTTTGGGAGTGGGAGGAGGACATGAATGCAATTTTGTTGTCCAGGGCTTCCATTAGTCAAATTACGCTGCACAGTAGCGCCACTTAGACAAATTTCGCCAGGCAGAGCTCCCTTTTACACATTACGGCAGGTACAGCCTCCTATTACACATTACGGCAGGTAGAGATCCCTTTTTAAACATTACGGCAGACAGCATCCCCCTTTTTACACATTACGGCAGACAGCATCCCCATTTTACACATTACGGCAGCCAGCGTCCCCTTTTTACACATTACGGTGGACAGCGTCCCCTTTTTACACATTACGGTGGACAGCGTCCCCTTTTTACACACTACAGCGTACAGATTCCCCCTTTTTACACATTACAGCAGCCTGCGTCCCCTTTTTACACATTACGGCAGCCAGCGTCCCCATTTTACACATTACGGCAGCCAGCGTCCCCTTTTTACACATTACGGTGGACAGCGTCCCCTTTTTACACATTACGGTGGACAGCGTCCCCTTTTTACACATTACGGTGGACAGCGTCCCCTTTTTACACACTACAGCGGACAGATTCCCCCTTTTTACACATTATGGCAGCCTGCGTCCCCTTTTTACACATTACGGCGGACAGATTCCCCCTTTTTACACATTACGGCAGCCTGCGTCCTCTTTTTACACATTACGGTGGACAGATTCCCCCTTTTTACACATTACGGCAGCCTGCGTCCTCTTTTTACACATTACGGTGGACAGCGTCCCCTTTTTACACACTACAGCGTACAGATTCCCCCTTTTTACACATTACAGCAGCCTGCGTCCCCTTTTTACACATTACGGTGGACAGCGTCCCCTTTTTACACACTACAGCGTACAGATTCCCCCTTTTTACACATTACAGCAGCCTGCGTCCCCTTTTTACACATTACGGCAGCCAGCGTCCCCTTTTTACACATTACGGTGGACAGCGTCCCCTTTTTACACATTACGGTGGACAGCGTCCCCTTTTTACACATTACGGTGGACAGCGTCCCCTTTTTACACACTACAGCGGACAGATTCCCCCTTTTTACACATTATGGCAGCCTGCGTCCCCTTTTTACACATTACGGTGGACAGCGTCCCCTTTTTACACACTACAGCGTACAGATTCCCCCTTTTTACACATTACAGCAGCCTGCGTCCCCTTTTTACACATTACGGCAGCCAGCGTCCCCTTTTTACACATTACGGTGGACAGCGTCCCCTTTTTACACATTACGGTGGACAGCGTCCCCTTTTTACACATTACGGTGGACAGCGTCCCCTTTTTACACACTACAGCGGACAGATTCCCCCTTTTTACACATTATGGCAGCCTGCGTCCCCTTTTTACACATTACGGCGGACAGATTCCCCCTTTTTACACATTACGGCAGCCTGCGTCCTCTTTTTACACATTACGGTGGACAGATTCCCCCTTTTTACACATTACGGCAGCCTGCGTCCTCTTTTTACACATTACGGTGGACAGCGTCCCCTTTTTACACACTACGGCGGACAGATTCCCCCTTTTTACACATTACGGCAGCCTGTGTCCCTTTTTTACACATAACGGCAGGTAGAGCACTTTACATCCCCCCTCTACCCTTAGGGTGTAATGTAGTGTAGTGTAGTATAGTGTACTATAGTATAATGTAGTGTAATGTAGTGTAGTATAGTGTACTGTAGTGTAATGTAGTGTAGTATAGTGTACTGTAGTGTAATGTAGTATAGTGTAGTGTAGTGTAATGTAGTGCAGCCACTTACATGATTCCATCTTCCGCCGCTGCTGCAGGCTCCTGACCCGGCGCTCCATGTCTGTACACTGTGACTGCAGGCCAAGAGGAGCGGGGGGGGGGGGGGGGGGATGGATGTCGCTGGAGATCAGCTCACCAGTCAGTACGGGGGCCAGCCAGGGGTGAGAGGTCAGACTGTCCAGCACAGGGGGGTCCAAGGCAGAGGGCCGGGGCTGAGAAAACAGGAGCGGCGCGGGGGGGGGGGGGGGGGCGGGGCAGCAGCGGCGCGGGAGCGCAGCACACAGAAGCTCCCGCTTGTCGGATCTTTGTAAGCGAGTAGCGGCTGTGAGCAGCGGGGACATGGACATGCGGCCAAACGGAATGGAGGCATCTGGCTCCCTGCCCGTCCGTCCCAGCCCACCCCCTTGCGCTGTCCAATGATTGCCAGGGGTGTGCCTTCATGTGGCCTGAAGGTACAGCCCCTGCCAATGAGGCAACTGTGCTGGTGCCGCTTTCCCGTCATTTTTCAATGGGCTTTTGCAGCCCGTGACTTGGCTCCGCCCCCTGCCCGCCCCCCTCTTCAAACACTTTATCATTGTCACTGGGAGGCAGCGAGAGCGCTGCCTCCCATACAGATTTAGCAGGATTGTCAGGTAAAAAGGATTAAAATAATACAAAGTAGAATGTGTTATTTGCATCTTCTTTATATTATTTTAATCATTATGACAGGGGAGGCACTGCCTCCCCTGCCTCCCCTGACTGCACGTCCCTGGTGTGAAGGGGAGCTTTCACACACAACGGTTTTTTCTGAAGCCGTGTCTGATGCTGCGCATGCGCACAGCATCACACACGGCTCAAAGCCGTCCTGTGTGACAGACACTGCCGGTTTCTCCCGGATGGCAAAAAGCCGGACAAAGTTTGTCCGGCTTTTTGCCATCCGGGAAAAACCGGAGTGTGTGTTACAGCCCATCCGGTTGCTTCCTCAACAGTCACCTAGAAATGCTGTTATGTTAACTTTCAATTACTTTTTTTTTGCTTTTCATGAGACTCAGGGTATGGATGTTTTTCCTGGCTTCTGACTCCATTGTTGCTTCCTTATAATCCTGCAGAGTGCAAGTATAATGATAAATCCACTCAATCTGTGATAGAACATACATTTGTTTATTTATTATTTATTAAAATCTAGGTTCCGTTGTCTTGATATATTGGGAGGGATTATGTCGTAGAATAATGATAAAATCTGTGACATTGGCCCTCATTCCGAGTCGTTCGCTCGGTAATTTTCATCGCATCGCAGTGAAATTCCGCTTAGTACGCATGCGCAATAATCGCACTGCGACTGCGCCAAGTAATTTTACAATGAAGATAGTATTTTTACTCACGGCTTTTTCTTCGCTCCGGCGATCGTAGTGTGATTGACAGGAAATGGGTGTTACTGGGCGGAAACACAGCGTTTTCGGGGCGTGTGGATAAAAACGCTACCGTTTCCGGAAAAAACGCAGGAGTGGCCGGAGAAACGGGGGAGTGTCTGGGCGAACGCTGGGTGTGTTTATGACGTCAAACCAGGAACGACAAGCACTGAACTGATCGCAGATGCCGAGTAAGTCTGAAGCTACTCTGAAACTGCTAAGTAGTTTGTAATCGCAATATTGCGAATACATCGGTCGCAATTTTAAGAAGCTAAGATACACTCCCAGTAGGCGTAGGCTTAGCCTGAGCAACTCTGCTAAATTCGCCTTGCGAGCGATCAACTCGGAATGAGGGCCATTGTGCGCTGCTGCTGCATTTTGCATAATCTGTACCTAAATCAACCACCTCTGCTGGATTATGCAAGGCGCACACAGCAGGCAGGGCTACAGGTTTCATCTGGCGATCTATGAGCACAGAGAGTGGGTGGTAGGTTAGGTCATCAGTGATAGCCAACTACTTCACAGTAAGTATATTGCACAACATTGCTATCTTAAAAAAATACTTAAAATGTGTATCCTAAAACTGAACAAATGGCTCAGTTACATATTTGTGACACATACAAAGTACAGAAAATCAGTTTACAATTATTTTAATGTGCAGAATGTTTCCAAATAATACCCCTTTTCCACTAGCGTAGCACGGGTCGCAGCCGTGTCGCCTGACACGGCTGCGACCCGTGCTACAGCCCCCTGCAGACAGCGCTCACCAACCCGGCAATTGCCGGGTTGGTGACGCGCTAGTGACGCGGCAGGGGCGGCGCTGGGAGATCACATGTTCTCCCAGCGCCACCCTCCCTATGCACTGTGAACGGGAGCCGTGTCGCCTCGACGCGGCTCTCGTTCACACTAGACAGCTTACCGGGTTGAACACGTGTTCAACCCAGCTAGCTACCAGGGTAGGATTCCCGGGAATTTGCTGGGGGACCCGTTTCCACTAGGGAAAAACACGGGTAAATGCGCGCCCCCGCGCATTTACCCGTGTTTAAAAATGCTAGTGGAAAAGGGGTATTACTAACTGCATGAGACCAGGATTCACACTCCAAAAAAAAAAAAAAAATGCAAAGAAACAAAAAACTAGTTTACAACAGGTTCTATTTGTTCAACACCAATATATAATGTTAGTCAATTCACATTAAAGTGGTGTTTATGTTTGTAAATTAAGGCAGAATTAGGACTTACACACAAATAACAATGGCCCTCATTCCGAGTTGATCACTCGCTAGCGGCTTTTAGCAGCAGTGCAAACGCTAGGCCGCCGCCCTCTTGGAGTGTATTTTAGTTTAGCAGAAGTGCGACCGAAAGGATTGCAGCATTGCTACAAAAAAAGATTGTGTAGTTTCTGAGTAGCTCGAAACGTACTCCTAGCTAGCGATCACTTCAGACTGTTTCGTTCCTGGTTTGATGTCACAAACACGCCCTGTGTTCGGCCAGCCACGCCTACGTTTCCCCAGCCACTCATACATTTTTATCTGTCACGCCTGCGTTTTTCCACACACTCCCCGAAAACGGTCAGTTACCACCCAGAAACACCCACTTCCTGTCAATCACTCTGCGGCCAGCAGTGCGACTGAAAAGCGTCGCTAGACCTTGTGTGAAACTACATTGGCTTTTGTGAAAGTACGAGGCGCCTGCGCACTGCGCACCATACGCATGCACAGAAGTGCCGCTTTTTCACCTAAACGCTGCGCTGCGAACGAAAGCAGCTAGCGATCAACTCGGAATGAGGGCCAAAAACTTTAGTTATTTCCAACCATACTAATAACAAATAAACATAGGTACTTTATGTGTCAAGCTTTCAAAATGAACCAAGAATGCTTTTTTTAGCATACATAATACATGACAAATACAAATATTAACAACATCACTTATTAAATGTGCAGTAATCAGGCCCATGTAGCTTCATTATTAATATAATATATCGAACAATGGGGCTAATTCAGACCTGATCGTAGCCGTGCAAAATTACGATCAGCCACCCTGACATGCGGGGACACACCCAGCACAGGGCTAATCTGTCCCGCTTGTCTGCCCCTCCCCCTGCCGCTTGGTGTGATATCATTGCACGGCGGTGATGCTATTGCACCCGGTGAGTAAGTCCCTACTAGTGCAGCAATTACCATTTAAGAATTTTTTTAAATCTACACTTACACTTTGTGTCCCGGATTGCTTACTATGTAAGTGGTGACTCAGGTGGAAAGACCTTGTTAAGTTCGTTTAACTTACAGGAAGAAAAAGCAATACCTTAAATACACAAGTGTTCAGGCCGCTGCGACCGCTAAGCGTGTGTGTGTGAAACCCCTATGAAATGCGTACACGTTGCGTAAGCACGCCGTCACGCTGTAAGCACAAAGTAGCTACACGTGAGGCGGAATACACTTTATAACCCCTAACAGGAAAGGAATGCGACACCAATTGTATATGTAATGTTGTGGTCCAGCGCAGCAACAAATGTTTACTTAAAAGGTGGTACAACAGGAATACAATAACACAAGAGAAGAAGCTACAACCAATGGATACATACGTTTGTTCACCTGCGCCACCCGGATCCGGTCTTCAGTCAATCTGGAAAGATGACCTTTAGAGCATGTGTCTGAGACCGGGCTGGAGGCTTGGCTTTTATACAATAGTCCTGCTGGCTCTGCAGCCTCCTGCCACAGTGCAACCTCTGCCCAGCCCAGTGTTGATGAGAGTGACTTGACAGTGCCTGGACTCTGCAAGTTCACAGCTGCTAGCCTTGTACCCTGCCAAATGCCAGAGTCAAGTAATGGAAGCAAACAGCCAGCCAGTCAGCCAGAGCCAAGAAGCTGCAGTCTGCCTGAACTGTGCTGCTGTGTGTGTGTCGACAGTGTCAAGTGTCAGTGAATCTTTTTTTTCTTAGTTGGAGGTATGAGAATGAGGATATTTAATTCCTGTAGGTAATGGGGTTGGGTGCAATGGTGCATGAAAGCCATTGACTAATTCAATCCTGGGGATCCCGGGATTGCAAAAAAATGCCCGGGATTGGCATCCTTACTAATAAATGACTGTGTGTACACATTACTATTAGTAAAGCACAATGCATAATTTTGATAAAATGACAGATTTTTTCCAAGCCAAATTAGGAAATACACAATAAGAAAGGTTAGCATTAGCATATTACTCAACTTGTTCTTGTGGGGCATCTGTGTCCTGCACATGGAGTGCCTGAACCACGTCTGGTGGAATTATGGCCCACACTAGCTCTTCGTACTCCAGCCACTCCTGCTGGAAGGAAGAACCAGCAACACTCTGCAACACTCTGCCTAGTCTGGACTCTGTGGCCATCTTACTCTTCAGGCAACGTTTTATGTTGTTGGAACTAGAGATGAGCGGGTTTGGTTCTCAGAGAAACGAACCCTACCGAACTTAACTATCCGAGCCTGGATCTGAGTCCGGCTCTGGTTTTTCCGCCTGACTCGGAAACCAGAACGAGGCAAAACGTCATAATCCCGCTGTCGGATTCTCATGAGGTTTGGATTCCATATAAGGAGTCGCGTGTCACCGCCATTTTCAGTCCAGTCCTGGAGAATGTAGTGAGAGGACATGTCTCCATCCTCAGTGTCTGTGCAGGTGGGAAAGTGGAGTGGCAATTATAGTGCTGTCTTGTGCTGCTCAGTCCAGTGTAGTGTCTTAGCTGCATCAGTCAGTCCAGTGACCAGTCACAGTTGTGGTGTCCTCTCCTGCCATATGTCCAGTGCTGCTGTATAAGTCCCTTACAGTGTCGCTGTGTTGTCCTGCATGAGACCAGTGGTGGTGTCCTGTACATCAGTCAGTCCAGTGTCCAGTCACAGTGGTGGAGTCCTCTGCTGCCATATGTCCAGTGCTGCTGTATAATAAGTTCCTTACAGTGTCGCTGTGTTGTCCTGCATCAGACCAGTGGTAGTGTCCTGTGCATCAGTCAGTCAAGGGACCAGTCACAGTGGTGGTGTCCTCTGCTGCCATATGTCCAGTGCTGCTGTATAATAAGTCCCTTACAGTATTGCTGTGTTGTCCTGCATCAGACCAGTGGTAGTGTCCTGTGCATCAGTCAGTCCAGTGACCAGTCACAGTGGTGGTGTCCTCTGCTGCCATATGTCCAGTGCTGCTCTATAATAAGTCCTTACACTGTTGCTGTGTTGTCCTGGATCAGAACAGTGGTAGTGTCCTGTGCATCAGTCAGTCCAGGGACCAGTCACAGTGGTGGTGTCCTCTGCTGCCATATGTCCAGTGCTGCTGTATAATAAGTCCCTTACAGTATTGCTGTGTTGTCCTGCATCAGACCAGTGGTAGTGTCCTGTGCATCAGTCAGTTCGGTGACAAGTCACAGTTGTGGTGTCCTCTGCTGCCATATGTCCAGTGCTGCTGTATAAGTCCCTTACAGTGTTGCTGTGTTGTCCTGCATCAGACCAGTGGTAGTGTCCTGTGCATCAGTCAGTCCAGTGACCAGTCACAGTGGTGGTGTCCTCTGCTGCCATATGTCCAGTGTTGCTGTATAATAAGTCCCTTACAGTATTGCTGTGTTGTCCTGCATCAGACCAGTGTTAATGTCCTGTGCTGTATATTATTTACTCCAAATAAAGGGGTTATTAACATTTAATCCAAATATAATTTTTACAGGGTTTGCCCTGTGTAGTGTAGGGGTACCCTCTCCTATGCCGCATATTGTGTTATATAACTCCAGAAAAATAATGGAGAACAAAAATTTGGAGGATAAAATAGGGAAAGATCAAGAACCACTTCCTCCTAGTGCTGAAGCTGCTGTCACTAGTCATGACATAGACGATGAAATGCCATCAAAGCCATCAACAAAATGTGGAGAAGATGATGTTCATCAAAATGAATTATAAATTCCTCCAGGAAGACCTTTACCAGCAATGGCTTACAAAAAGTACACAGGGACCTGTGATGGTGGATTCCAGTGGGGACGAATTAATACTCTGTGAGGAGGAGAATGTACACACTGAAAGGGGTGAGGAATCGGAGGATGAGGTTGACATCTTGCCTCTGTAGAGCCAGTTTGTGCAAGGGGAGATTGACTCCTTCTTTTTTGGTGGGGTCCCAAACAAACCAGTCATTTCAGCCACAGTCGTGTGACAGACCCTGTCACCGAAATGATTGGTTTGTTAAAGTGTGCATGTCATGTTTATACAACATAAGAGTGGATGTGAGGGCCCACGGAGAAATCCATCTTGCACCTCTTTTTCTTCTTTGTATCATGTGCTGTTTAGGGACTAGTTTTTTAAAGTGCCATCCTGCCTGACAGTGCTGTACAACTCCAGGGGTACTGCCGTATTAGTCCAGGGGTACTGCAGTATAAGTCCAGTCTAGTGGTGGTGTCTTGTGCTGCATCAGTCCAGTGGTGGTGTCTTGTGCTGGCATAAGTCCAGTGGTGGTGTCCTGTGCTGTATGATATTTACTCCAAATAAAAGGCTTATATACATTACTTATATTATTATCCAAATCATTTTTACAGGGTTTGCCCTGTGTGGTGTAGGGGTACGCTCGCCTGTGCTGCATATTATTATAGTAACTCCAAATAAAAGGGTTATTATTATCCAAATTAATTTTACAGGCTTTGCCGTGTGTGTGTGGTTTAGAGCCTACCCGCTCTCCTGTGCCACCAATATTGTGCGTGTATTACATCTAGGCAAATTCTAGCATGTCCCATGTTGTTTGTGCTGCACACTTGTGTCACTTAGCTTTGGGAGTCATTCCGACCCGTTCGCATGCTGCGGTTCATCGCAGCGGTGTGAACGGGTCGGTTCTGCACATGCACGACGGACGCAATGTGCAGGTGCGTTTTTGCTCAGCAATGGGAGTCACTGGGCAATGACGCTGGGAACAAAGAAAGCAGTTGCAACGCGGACCGCAAGAAGATTGACAGACGGGAGGCGGATCGGGGCGTCTACTCACCGTTTTCTGTGCGTGGAGATCCGCACGCAGGCATGTCAAGGCGTTTGGAGGGTGGATGTCTGACTTCAATTCCGGGACCTTCATCGCTGGATTCATCGCACAGGGTAAGTAACTGCAGGGCTAGTCTTCTTTTACACAAAACTGTTTTAGCATAGCAGGGCTGCACCAGCGATCGCAGCCTTGCTATACTAAAATACACTCCCCCATAGGTGGCATCTAGTTGATCGCACGAGCAGCAATAAGTTGCTATGTGCGATCAACTCGGAATGACCCCTTTAGTCATATAGCTACCTCATTGCACCTCTTTTCTTCTTTGCATGATGTGCTGTTTGGGGCCTAGTTTTTTTAAGTACCATCCTGTTTGCAACTGCAGTGCCACTCCTAGATGGGCCAGGTGTTTGTGCCGCACACTTGTGTCGCTTAGCTTAGTCATACAGCTACCTCATTGCTGTTAGGATCTCCTGCTCTGTGCTGCCACGTCGCCATGGCAACCGGGAGGCAAGTGTTAGCGAAGTAACCTGAGCGCAGCTGATACTCCGGTCCGGGTTTTTACTGTGTAGTGGTTACAGGCTCTGTGCACGGCAGGGAATCCGGCGCTGGTTTTGTGCTCACAGTCTGTGAGGTCTGAGTGGGGCGTGGACAGCACCTGCTATATAAACCATCCTCTCAGGCTAGGCAAATGCTGCTGAATCTTTGTTTGTTAGTCAGTTCCAGAGAGTTAGCTAGTACTGTGTGACTTTGTATTTACTTGTTGCTTACTGCGAATAGGCCTTGGGATTCGGTACTTCATTCTGCCAATCCGGACCTAGCAGTAAGACTGGAGTCAGTTGTTTGACCTGCTGGGGTTCTTTTGCTATTCTGTGAACCCAGCAGGTTTGCGGCTGTACTCTCAGACCTGCTTGCTTAATCCTCCCTCACTGTGCAGGGCGTCCAGGTGTCAGTTTAGTGGCAGTAAGCTGAACCTGTGCCCTGCAAGTGGGGGTTAGGATTGTGGATACTCTCCTTGTGTCTATATTTCTATCTCTGACCAAGGAGTTTATTCCCACACCCGTTGGTAACCCTTTGGGGGTTTTTCTGTTGCTCTTAGCAACATCATTTCAGGTGCTCCACATGTTAAATCACTACACCTCGCTTCATTGTCCGCTCTATTCCATCTGAGCATTCCTGACACTAGGGAGACACCCAATTCCTGAGCCTTTGGGCTTCTCCGTTCACTTTGTGTTTATTAGTTATTCCATCACCTCCTGTGTATGTTATGTTATACTGTCTGTGAGTTCGTTTGCTTCGCTTCCCTCTCTGTTCATACACCGGTATACTCCTGTTAGCACTGGTGTGCGTAACAATTGCACCTCTTTTTCTTCTTTGCATGACGTGCTGTTTGGGGCCTATTTTTTAAATCTGCCATCCTGTCTGCCACTGCAGTGCCACTCCTAGATGGGCCAGGTGTTTGTGCCGCACACTTGTGTCGCTTAGCTTAGTCATACAGCCACCTCGGTGCAACCTTTTTGCCTAAAAACAATATTGTGAGGTGTGAAGTGTTCAGAATAGACTGGAAATGAGTGGAAATTAATGTTATTGAGGTTAATAATACCGTAGGATCAAAATTACCCCCAAATTCTGTGATTTTAGCTGTTTTTATGTTTTTTTCAAAAATCATCCAGATCCAAAACCAAACCAAAACACGAAAGGGTGGTTTTGGCAAAACCAATCCATATCCAAAACACGAGGATGGAACCAGAACCAGAACCAAATCCAAAACACGAAAAGTGCCTGCCGCATATCTCTAGTTGGAACGCTTTTTGGGCAAAACTTAAAATGACATCAGACAAAAAAAAGACACTTTAAAAACACAAAAAAACAAGAAAATTTACAATCCCAGGCAACAATCGCAAAATATCTCTAGTACTCTCCTCTCCAATAACTGTGCAACCACCTCAACCATACTCCAACACAAATGCCACTAATGCACATGTTCCCGGCAGTTTGTGGGCGTATTTATAATAGCATGATGGTGCTGTCACTGTAGCATGTGCGTTTTCCGATCAATCGGAATCTGTAGTGGTAATTTGTTGCATTACGGTGACTTATGAGGCGGGATGTAATGCCATCTGAGTTGGCCGGATGTGTGAGTTACTGTCCAAACTTGGACGTTTATTTAAAGCGACAATCATATACAAGTCATGGTTTTGCCTTGTAAATGATTGGCGCTTTAAAAAACATCCGATTTCGGCCAGCAACCAGCATCTGTGGCCAACTCGGACAGCATTACATGCCACCTGCGGTGTGAATGAAGGTGTGACTTTTTATGGGATTTGAGGTTTGACTTGAGGTACAATTTGAGGCGTGATTAGTTTTGTGTTGGTATGTGTCTCCTGCAGAGTAACTAAGAGGGGGTCGAGCAGGGCACGTGCTCTGGATGCCTTGGCAGGCCCAGCAGAGGGGGGCGCCGGCGGCGGCCAGGGCATCATGCCCACTCCCCCCTATTGCTCTGCCTCTGCCTGCCCCGAGCCCAGGCTGTCCCCAATCCCGCTGCTAGCACTGCTATGTGAATGTGAAGGGAGGAAAGCGCAGCGCCTCTCCTGCCCCTCAATGTGCTGTGACCTGGTCTCCATTTGTTAGCCAATCAGAGCTCGCGGACCGGCTCCTGATTGGCTGCCGGTCCGCAAGCTCTGATTGGCTAACGAACCGGCGCCAACATACCCGCCGCCAGAGACCGGACTGTCTTCATCATATAGCAGCAATGAGAGGCAGGAGAGGTGCTGCACTGCGCTGTGCTCTTCTCCCCTCACATTACAGAGGCAGCGGTGACTCTGTGAGCAGCCAGTGGGTGAGCAGGGGTGGTGGAAATGTGTATCTTGGGGCACTGTGTGGGGCAATGTGTATTGGCACTGTGGGGCAATATGTATCTGGCACTGTGGGGCAATATGTATACGGTACTGTGGGGCAATTGTGTATCTGGCACTGTGGGGCAATGTGTATCTGGCACTGTGGGGCAATTGTGTATCTGGCACTGTGTGTACTGTGTAAAAAGGGCACTCTGCGTGTGTACTGTGTAAAAAGGGGACTCTGCGTGCGTACTGTGAAAAAATTGAATGGTGTGCTAAGAGACGACACAAGGGGTAGGTGATAGTGTGCTGAGAGGCGAAACGGGGTAGGTGATAGTCATGTTGGCCCTCCCCATTTTCAGTGGCTATGCCCCTTCTGGTATGTGGCCACGCCCATCTTTTTCGGCGCGTGCAGATAGTTGATTTTCTTTTTTTGGTTTGTTTGTTTTCTTCTTCTTCTTTTTTTTTTGGTGGGGGGGGAGCACCGCTCTTCATCTTTCCCTGGCCTCCAAAAACCCTAGTTATGCCTCTGGTCTTCTGAGGCATTCTACTGCAAATTATAGGCATTCAAATGTAGCTTATAAAGCTGTTCCCATGCAAAATCCACAAGATCGCCAGAAATCGCATATACCACAAAGCGACAATGTACACCATTGAAAGACAAAGAAGCAAATTAAAACACTTGTTAGTAAATGTGTGCTATTTGTTCTGGCGAATAAGGGCTACTGTATAAGTGGCGATTAATGGTGATTTGTAATCTCACCCAAACTCGATTCTTAGTAAATTTCCCCCTGATCTACTTTTGTGATTCAATATTGCCAAAGCTGTTAAAAAAAGGAAAAACCTATAGCAGTGACACACAGTAGGTCGCTCTGTGGAGAATACTTAAAGCAAACTACTATATAGATGGGCAGACACTCAGAAGCAGTCTTCTTAAGGACAGACAGAAGCCATCTTCTACAGTGAAGCAGACTTTTTGAAGATTCTTACATTTCTTTCATTTTTATAGAATGTAGGAAGGCAAAATCAAAGTTCAGTCATAAATAGGGGTAATTGGAGAGATGAGCTGTGAAATAATATACTTGCAAGAGCTATAGCTATGAGTCATGGGCCTGATGGTTTATGTACATATTCAATGTTTGTGGGACTGCGCACATGCCAACGTCCTGCCACATCGCACACAGTGCCCCCAAGCTGCAGGATGACTGACATGCTGGGGAAGGCCAGTTCTGCATCTTCTCACATAGCTTTAGTGGCCTTGCTGTGCAACAGCGCCCATCTCTGATCAATCCCCACGTCCCTATCAGAGGTCCAAGAGTAGGAAGGATTAGCTGGAGAATACTTTAAACTGTGTTTATGGCCTTAGTGTAGAAAGGGGAGTTAGAGAGTTATGGTTTGTACTGTAGAGAGCGCTGTCATATTTTCAACGCTCTGATTGGCTGCAGTGTACAGTACATTATACAGCATGATCAAATGCACCCTAAGTTAAGTTTTTAAGCAAATGAGCTGGATCTGCATAGAAGGTTTAAAGTTTATCATGTACAGATCAGGCAATATCTGTATCTATATCTACATCTTTCTATCTATCTATCTATCTATCTATCTATCCTTCTATCTAATTTATATATATATATATATATATATATATATAAATATATATACAGTATATATATAAATATGTATATATGTACATATCACGTGAAGATGCGGCACTCATTGCATAAACACAGGACATTGGGGCAGATGTATTAACCTGGAGGAGGCATAAGGAAGTGATAAACCAGTGAAAAGTACAAGGTGATATACGCACCAGCCAGTCAGCTCTTAACTGTCAATTTGCATATTGGAGCTAGTTGGCTGGTGCCTTTATCACCTTGCACATATCACTGGTTTATCACTTCCTTATGCCGTCTCCAGGTTAATACATCTTCCCCATTGAGTCCTGTGTTTATGCTATGAGTGCCGCATCTTCACGTGCTAATACTTCTTGCTGTGGAGACAGCGGCTATTTGGATTTCTTTTGTCTTTTTGGAGTGCCAAACGCACGTGTGTGTGTGTGTGTGTGTGTGTGTGTGTGTGTGTGTGTGTGTGTGTGTGTGTGTGTGTGTGTGTGTGTATATATATATATATATATATATATATGTGTGTGTGTATATGAAATACATACCATACCACAGTTAAATGGTCACCCATTGTCATTCTTGTACAAGTCATAGAGAGAAATAGCAATGCTAATATTTTAATGATGAATATGGTAAGTAACGATATTTGAACTGGTACAAATTGGTTAAGAAAAAGTAAAGAAAGAAAATACCTTGGTTATAAAGGGCATTCTAAAAAGAACAGAGATAACGTGTGACCTGATGCATGGAGAAAAACAGGCAGATTCATCTTCATTTAGATCCAAACTTTCATATTTGTCTTTTCATTATACCAGTAATTATTCATAACAGCAGATTAGATGAATATGGTTCTCATCCGCTACATACCACAGAGTTATATGAATGTGCACGGTCACTTGCAGATGGTATGCAGATTAATAACATTCTTCATTTGACCCCTAGTCTTGTTGAATTAAATGTCATAAGCCATTTTAAAGAAGTGTTTGTTTAAGGCATAAAACAAGATATGCTAATGAAAAAAGTCTGTTTCCACTAAATTTTCAAGTCCATTCCCGAGCTACTGATTTTAAGAAGTCACCAGATATACAGGTAGGGGCATATGGGAATACATAAGATATCACGGCAGATCATATGACCAAAACTAGCATCCTGAAGCAGATAATCATATCAGGGGTATAGTCACCCTCCACAACCCGTCCCCCACTCCCCCCAGGGTGGCTGATATGGGAAGTTTCCTGTCTCCAGCCTTCCTCTCAGTAGCCGGACAAGTTGCCCTCCACAACTGTAATTCCTGTATCAGTCACACTACCCCTGTGGGGGTTTGGGTGGCTGATAGGGGAATTTTCCGGCCTCCCCTCACTAGCCAGCCCAGTCACCTTCCGCAGCTGCAATTCCTGTATCAGTCACTTTACCACTGTCTGAGAGTGGCTGATAGGGGAATTTTCTGCCCTCCAGACTCCCCTAACTAGCCGGCCCAGTCGCCCAACACAGATGTAATTCCTGTATCAATCACCTTAACCCTGTAGGGGAAGGAGGCTGATAGGGGAATTTTCCAGCCTCCAGCCTCCCTTCACTAGCCGGCCAAGTCGCCCTCCACAGCTGCAATTCCTGCATCAGTCACCTTACAACAAACAAATTAGCAACGCTAAACAATCAATAATTTAAATGTAAATTAAACTTCAGATGAATGAGATGAGAATAAACAATAGAACTGGTGGCACAGTCCTGATGGTGATAATTACCACAATGATTACCGCTGGAGGGAAGGAGTCCTTTGGATAGCGTCCCTTTATATGGGTAGAATCTCTGGGATCCTAAGTCCTCACCAGATTGCGGAATCCTCAATGCTGAGTGGAAAAGTGATGTCGCCAGTGGGCATAAGCTGTTTGCCCAGTCATCTGTAAATTATTGTCAAAGTCCACTAAAGGTCCGGATGTAGCCCATGCAGCTTCCAATAGACAAGGTGATCTGGAATAAAACCTGACGCGTTTCGCTGCAGAGCCTGCAGCTTTTTCAAAGGTGATCTGGTCAGTCTAAAGGTTACTGTATTTATACCCTAAAATGGCTGCTAATTGGTCCGCACCTGTTCAGTCCATTCATCTCCAATTAATCGTTCCACTTCACAAAACATAGGTATATTATGCTCTTAAGGCATTAAAATTTAAACTCTTTAATAATGAACAGTTAATTACACATTATTATATATAAAGAGTAAAAGAAATTCATAATAATTTTCATATATACAAATCACATCCGGGTTACTATAAACCATGCAGTCACATGTCTGCCTTGACTTCAATATAGTGGTTTAGTTCCGGGTCAGTTAACAATGTTGCCTAGCAACCATAATAAACACCTTATCTTCTTTATCAATCTGTGAACTTTAATAAACATCCCCTCTGGATTGTATCTTACTTTAATTATTCACATTACTTGATTCTTATTTGCATTCTGTATTTAGGCAATTTGTACAATGTAATTATATCCGTGTGGATCATCTAATCAGTCCACACAGGAACATGTCATTTCCGGTCACGGAGAAAATCCCCGGTAAGAGTTCCGGTATCTATGGAAACAACTAGTTATTCGGCCCCCAAATCATGATCCCACCCCTGTCTCCCAGCACACATGAGCCGGAGTACGGGGCACAACACACGACGTCTGTTCGCGAGAAGTGGCCGTGTCTGTGCCGCAGATACAGGCACAGAACACGTCACTTTCGGTCGCGGCAAAAATTCCCGGTCCGTGTCCAGGCAACCATAAACAAATAGCTGTCTGGCTCACGGACCGCACTGAGGGAATCCCCATCTCACAGCATGTATAATGCTGGAGAGGACACAAGGCACGTCACTTCCGGTTACGGAAGAAAGTCCTGGTCCGTGTCCTGGCAACCGTAAACAATTGGCTGTCTGCTCATGGGCCGCACTGGAAACCCCTATCTCTTAGCGCATGTACCACTAGAGAGGGGGGAGAGGGAAGGAAGGGTTTTCTAGCACTTGATTTTATTGGTGTAATTGAGCGTAGATTCTTTTCTTTCCAGTGCGGCCCGTGAGCCAGACAGCCCTTCTTGCGCCTGATTTAACCTTGGTTAAACCCCCCTTTTTTGCTATCAGTCACCTTACCCCTGTGGGGGGGTGGCTGATAAGGGAATTTTCCGGCATCCAGCCTCCCCTCACTAGCTGGCCCAGTCGCTCTCTGCAGCTGCAATTCCTGTATCAGTGACCTTACCCCTGGGGGAGAAGGTTGCTGATAGGGGAATTTTCCGGCCTCCATCCTCCCCTCACTAGCTGGTCCAGTCACCCTCTGCAGCTGTAATACCTGTATCAGTCACCTTACCCCTGTGAGGGGGTGGCTGATAGGGGAGTTTTCCAGCCTCCCCTCTCTAGCCAGCCCAGTTGCCCTCTAATGCTGCAATTCCTGTGTAAGTCCCGTTACCCCTGTGGGGAAAGGTAGCTGAAATGGGAATTTTCCGGCCACCAGATTCCCCTCACTAGCCAGCCCAGTCACCCTCCGCAGCTGCAATTCCTGTATCAGTCACCTTTCCCCTGTGGGGAAGTGGCTGATAGGGGATTTTATGGCCTCCAGCCTCCCCTCACTAGCCGGCCCAGTCGTCCTCTGCAGCTGCAATTCCTGTATCAGTCATCTTACCTCTGTGGGGGGGTGGCTGAGAGTGGAGTTTTCCAGCCTCCAGCATCCCCTCACTTGCTGGCCCAGTCGCCCTCCACAGCTGCACATCCTGTATCAGTCACCTTACCCCTGTGGGGGGGGTTGCTGATAGTGGAATTTTCCAGCCTCCCCTCACTAGCCAGGCTGAGTCAAATTCCACAGCTGCAATTCCTGTATCAGTCACCTTACCACTGTGGGAGTGGCTGAAAGGAAAATTTTCTTGCCTCCACTCACTAGCCGGCCCAGTTGCCTTCCGCAGCTGCAATTCCTGTATTAGTCACCTTTCCCCTGTGGGGAAGTGGATGATAGGGGAATTTTCCAACCTCTAGACTCCCCTCACTAGCCGGCTTAGTCACCCTCCACAGCTGCAATTCCTGTATCAGTCACCTTACCCCTGTGGGGGGGGTTGCTGATAGTGGAATTTTCCAGCCTCCCCTCACTAGCCAGGCTGAGTCAAATTCCACAGCTGCAATTCCTGTATCAGTCACCTTACCACTGTGGGAGTGGCTGAAAGGAAAATTTTCTTGCCTCCACTCACTAGCCGGCCCAGTTGCCTTCCGCAGCTGCAATTCCTGTATTAGTCACCTTTCCCCTGTGGGGAAGTGGATGATAGGGGAATTTTCCAACCTCTAGACTCCCCTCACTAGCCGGCTTAGTCACCCTCCACAGCTGCAATTCCTGTATCAGTCACCTTAACCCTGTGGAGGAAGGCGGCTGATAGGGGAATTTTCCAGCCTCCAGCCTCCTCTCACTAGCCGGCCCAGTCACCCTCCACAGCTGCAATTCCTGTATCAGTCACCTTACCACTGTAGGGGTGGCTGATAAGGGAATTTTCTTGCCTCCACTCACTAGCCTGCCCAGTCGTCCTCCACATCTGCAATTCCTGCATCAGTCACCTTACCCCTGTGGGGAAGTGGCTGATAGGGGATTTTATGGCCTCCAGCCTCCCCTCACTAGCCGGCCCAGTCGTCCTCTGCAGCTGCAATTCCTGTATCAGTCACCTTACCCCTGTGGGGGGGGGGTTGCTGATAGTGGAATTTTCCAGCCTCCCCTCACTAGCCAGGCTGAGTCAAATTCCACAGCTGCAATTCCTGTATCAGTCACCTTACCACTGTGGGAGTGGCTGAAAGGAAAATTTTCTTGCCTCCACTCACTAGCCGGCCCAGTTGCCTTCCGCAGCTGCAATTCCTGTATTAGTCACCTTTCCCCTGTGGGGAAGTGGATGATAGGGGAATTTTCCAACCTCTAGACTCCCCTCACTAGCCGGCTTAGTCACCCTCCACAGCTGCAATTCCTGTATCAGTCACCTTACCCCTGTGTGGGGGGTTGCTGATAGTGGAATTTTCCAGCCTCCCCTCACTAGCCAGGCTGAGTCAAATTCCACAGCTGCAATTCCTGTATCAGTCACCTTACCACTGTGGGAGTGGCTGAAAGGAAAATTTTCTTGCCTCCACTCACTAGCCGGCCCAGTTGCCTTCCGCAGCTGCAATTCCTGTATTAGTCACCTTTCCCCTGTGGGGAAGTGGATGATAGGGGAATTTTCCAACCTCTAGACTCCCCTCACTAGCCGGCTTAGTCACCCTCCACAGCTGCAATTCCTGTATCAGTCACCTTAACCCTGTGGAGGAAGGCGGCTGATAGGGGAATTTTCCAGCCTCCAGCCTCCTCTCACTAGCCGGCCCAGTCACCCTCCACAGCTGCAATTCCTGTATCAGTCACCTTACCACTGTGGGGGTGGCTGATAAGGGAATTTTCTTGCCTCCACTCACTAGCCTGCCCAGTCGTCCTCCACATCTGCAATTCCTGCATCAGTCACCTTACCCCTGTGGGGAAGTGGCTGATAGGGGAATTATCCAGCCTCCAGCCTCCCATCACTAGCCAGCCCAGTAACCCTCTGCAGCTGCAATTCCTGTACCAGTCACTTTACCCCTGTAGGGGGGTGACTGATAGGGGAATTATCCAGCCTCCCCTCACTAGCCAGCCAAGTCACTCTCTGCAGCTGCAATCACTGTATCAGTCACCTATTCCCGTGGGGAAGTGGCTAAAAGGGTAATTTTCCAGCCTCCAGCCTCTCCTCACTAGCCGGTCAAGTCGCCCTCTGCAGCTGCAATTCCTGTATCAGTCACCTTACCCATGTGGGGGGTGGATGATAGGGGAATTTTTCAGCCTCCATCCTCCCCTCACTAGCCGGCCCAGTCGCCCTCCGCAGCTGCAATTCCTGTATCAGTCACTTTACTCCTGTGGGGGTAGCTGATTGGATGATAGGGGAATTTTTCGGCCTACCCTCACTAGCCGGCCCAGTAGCCCTCTGCAGCTGTAATTCCTGTATCAGTCACCTTACCCCTGTGGGGGGAAGGCTGATAGGGGAATTTTTCAGCCTCCAGCCTCCCCTCACTAGCTGGCCCGGTAGACCTCTGCAGCTGCAATTTCTGTATGAGTCACCTTACCCCTGTGGGGGTGTTGCTGATAGAGGAATTTTCCAGCCTCCAACCTCCCCTCACTAGCTGGCCCAGTAGCCCTCTGCAGCTGCAATTCCTGTATCAGTCGTCATACCCCTGTGGGGGAAGGGGTGGCTGATAGGGGAATTTTGCGGCCTCTATCCTCCCCTCACTAGCCCTTCGAATCACCCTCTGCAGCTGCAATTCCTGTATCAGTCACCTTACCCCGGTGGGTGGGTGACTGATAGGGGAATTTTTCAGCCTCCAGCCTCCCCTCACTTACCGGCCCAGTCATGCTACTTTGTTGTATGTCCTCTATGATAGGGGTTGATAGAGAAGATCCACCTCCACCAATAACTATGGTTTACTATTGAAGATTTGTCTGACAATTATTCTGTATACATTGTGTCAAAGTCGAAAAATATTGCAGTACACACATCACGTACAAACTACACACAGATAGCCTCCGTGCGTGTACTTATTCTGCCGTGCATGCACATATCCGCAATTTGCGTATGGTTGCTCCCGCGGTTCTGCGCATTAGAGCGTGGTATGAGTATTTACGGCAGAGTTTGTGAACGCATGGAAAGCTATCAAAACACATTACATATTTAATCCAAATAGTGCACAATGTACACATAGGGGTATATGCAATTGCGGTCGAATTCCCGAAATTGTCGAATTTCGGGTCATTTTCGACCAAAAAAAAAATTCGCCTATGCAATTCAGTGCTTTCCGACCAAAAAACGGACTTTCAAAATTCGACTTTTTGAAATTCGAATTTTTGCAAATTCGACTTTTCTGCAATGATATAAGTGCTGCAATTCGACCAAAGCATATTCAATTCAAGTTTGGAAATTCGACAGCAGTGCTTTTAGACAGCAAATTCGTCATTTTCAATCCGCCACACTTTGGAGGGTGAAAACAAATAAAAAAAATTTAAACATGTTTTTTTTTGTGTTTTTTTTTTTGGGAATAGCAGATCTATTTATATTAGAAGGGATTAGGTACTTTTTTTTTTTTTTTTTTTTGGAGGCACAAATATTATTTATATATTTTTTAAAATATTATTTTTTTTTATTTTTTTTTTATTGCTGGAACGGTAAAATCCTAAAAAAAAATGGCGTGGGGTCCCCCCTCCAAAGCATAACCAGCCTCGGGCTCTTCGAGCTGGTCCTGGTTCTAAAAATGCGGGGAAAAAATTGACAGGGGATCCCCCGTATTTTTAAAACCAGCACCGGGCTCTGCGCCTGGTGCTGGTGCCAAAAATACGGGGGACAAAAAGCGTAGGGGTCCCCCGTATTTTTAACACCAGCATCGGGCTCCACTAGCTGGACAGATAATGCCACAGCCGGGGGTCACTTTTATGCCGTGCCCTGCGGCCGTGGCATTAAATATCCAACTAGTCACCCCTGGCCGGGGTACCCTGGGGGAGTGGGGACCCCTTCAATCAAGGGGTCCCCCCCCCCAGCCACCCAAGGGCCAGGGGTGAAGCCCGAGGCTGTCCCCCCCCATCCAATGGGCTGCGGATGGGGGGGCTGATAGCCTTTTGTGATCATGAAAAGAATATTGTTTTTTCCAGCAGTACTACAAGTCCCAGCAAGCCTCCCCCGCAAGCTGGTACTTGGAGAACCACAAGTACCAGCATGCGGGAGAAAAACGGGCCCGCTGGTACCTGTAGTACTACTGGAAAAAAAATACCCAAATAAAAACAGGACACACACACCGTGAAAGTAAAACTTTATTTCATACGTCGACACACACATACTTACCTATGTTCACACGCCGACATCGGTCCTCTTCTCCATGTAGAATCCAGGGGTACCTGAAAATAAAAGATCAATATACTCACCTCAACCAGGCTCCAGAGATAAATCCACGTACTTGGAGAAAAAAACAAACCGAACACCCGCTCCATGCCGGACTGAAAGGGGTCCCATGCTGACACATGGGACCCCTATCCCCGAATGCAGAGAGACCTGTCAGTGACAGCTGTCACAGAAAGGTCTCTATAGCCAATCAGGAAGCGCAACTTCGTTGCGCTCATCTGATTGGCTCTGTGCGTCTGAGCAGACAGCGCATCGCACAGCCCAGTCCATTATATTCAATGGTGGGAACTTAGCGGCTAGCGGTGAGGTCACCCGCCGGTCAGCGGCTGACCGGCGGGTGACCCCCCCGCTAGCCGCTAAGTTCCCACCATTGAAAGTAATGGAGCGGCTTTGCGATGCGCTGTCACATCACAGACAGCGCACAGCCAATCAGATGAGCGCCACGGAAGTAGCGCTTCCTGATTGGCTGAAGGGACTTCAGTGACAGGAGTCACGTGATGTCCCGGCATTCGGGAGAAAGGGGTCTGATGTGAAAGCATTGGACCCCTTTCTAGTCCGGTATGGATCGTTGTTCAATTTTTTGTTTTGCCAAGTACGTGGATTATCTCTGGACCTGGATGTACCTCTGGACGCTGGAAGGTGAGTATAATTTTTTCACAGGTACCTCGGATCGTCGGAGACCGTGGCAGTCGGCGTGTCAACATAGGTAAGTATGTGTGTGTCGGCGTATGAAATAAAGTTTTACTTTCACGGTGTGTGTGTCCTGTTTTTATTTGGGTATTTTTTTTCCAGTAGTACTACAGGTACCAGCGGGCCCGTTTTTCTCCCGCATGCTGGTACTTGTGGTTCTCCAAGTACCAGCTTGCGGGGAAGGCTTGCTGGGACTTGTAGTACTAATGGAAAAAACAATATCTTTTTATTATCACAAAAGGCTATCAGCCCCCCCATCCGCAGCCCATTGGATGGGGGGGGGCAGCCTCGGGCTTCACCCCTGGCCCTTGGGTGGCTGGGGGGGGACCCCTTGATTGTAGGGGTCCCCACTCCCCCAGGGTACCCCGGCCAGGGGTGACTAGTTGGGTAGTTAATGCCACGGCCGCAGGGCACGGCATAAAAGTGACCCCCGGCTGTGGCATTATCTGTCCAGCTAGTGGAGCCCGATGCTGGTGTTAAAAATACGGGGGACCCCTACTCTTTTTGTCCCCCGTATTTTTGGCACCAGCACCAGGCGCAGAGCCCGGTGCTGGTTTTAAAAATACGGGGGATCCCTGCCCAATTTTTCCCCTGCATTTTTAGAACCAGGACCAGCTCGAAGAGCCCGAGGCTGGTTATGCTTTGGAGGGGGGACCCCACGCCATTTTTTTCCCCGGGTTTTTCCCGTTTTTTCCCGTTTTTTAAAATCGCGGCAAAATCCGCCAAATCGGCCGATTTTCGCCCGCGACTCTGGCGAATCCGTTTTTCATTGAATATGGTGAATTCCGGAAGCCACCTTCCGGGATTCACCTGTCGAATTGAGTCGAATTAAAAAACGGCGAAAATTGCCGCGAATTCGACCGCAATTGCATATACCCCATAGTCTCCCTGCACCACATCAGTAAGTTACAACAGTTTAAATGGTAACAGAACAAAGGGATTCACCTTTACAGGATAGGGACAGAACAAGGTTATAAGGTGGTGTTTGGTATCCAGCTGTAGGGTATTGTAAGGGTAATATTCCCGGTGTTAGTTTGAATAAGATCGCATGTTCCTGCAAATAGTTATGTGCAGGAGCAGAATAGAAAAATAAACTGTATTTACTGTACATTATGTATGCGGCGGGAATCCAGAGGAGACCACCCACAAGAGCAGTTGGAACAGACATCGCCCACCTATTCAAACCGACCTATGACCTCTCCTGTACTGTAAATGACCATCCCTGTGTCCAATGGACAAAGAGATTACAGTATCCATTTGTGTTAGGTTTTGGAAGAATTGTATAAAGAGAGCCTACTGCAGGCCTGGTCAGACACAAGACTCACAAAGTTACCTATCTAGATGACAGAGGACCAGACTGGGTAGCGCTGTGAAATCCAAACAAGTATGTAACATTGACTGTAACCATTATTCTATTGTATTGTATTGTATATATTGTAACCCCCTTTCAGTAATAATATGCTGTGGTGTCGGAACCCAGCAGTTTAATTACAATCCGCTGTCGTGTCTTCCTTTCCCTGTTAAGGTTTAAAGTGTATTATTATCGCATTGCATAGCTGTTAAGGGTTTGCGGTGTATCTCTGGGTGTGTACGCGCTGTGTGTACTTTGTACCGTCAGCGCGGTGTTTGTGCGCAAAGTCCGTACACAGTATGGGACTCTTTACGCTAATAGCGTAAAGAGTACGTAGAGTGTGTATTAAGTATAGCGGCCGCAGCGGCTCCATGGTAAAGTGTATTTAAAGTGTGTTTAAGGTATAGCTTTCATCCCTGTATATAAATCAGCATTATAAATTGGGGGCTCCGTCAGGGATTCCACATACTCACAGCCTAACAGGTCACAGCAGACTTAATCTATCAGCAAAAGGGTGAACAGAAAGTATCCTACGTAACCTTTTCTTGGTCGGTGGATACACTAAAAACCCTACTTGTGTGCTGATTAGATGATGTCTGCTCTGTATGGTTTGTAGAGATGCTGGTAGAACCCGTAAAGTAAACAGGAAAAAAGCTATTTAAAAATCTGTGATTTTTTTTGGCGCCAAAAGCGTACACAACGAAAGGCACCCATACCCTTTGTATACCCTCTCACATTGTTGCCATAAGACTCAAATTGTTAGATTAATTTAGATCTGTGTGAAACCGGTTACATTTTGTTGCTATATAGTTAAAACTAAAATAAATGATTAAGGAAGTAAGTGTAAAGCACAAACGCAGTCTGGCCTGGTTGTAAAGGTTTATACAGAAAGAAACTGTGTTGTGTTAAGTGAGCGATTGTAGTTAGTATTGCTCACATTTCTAGAAGTTGTGGGATTTGATTTATTGCGAACGTACGGTTTTGTACACGTGTCTCGGACAAAGTACAGGACTGCGCACGCAGCATAAGAGACACGCACGGTCGCGTGTTTACGCAAAGTGCGTAAGAGTACGGGCGCTAAGTACAAATTACACAATAGTTCGTTTAGTTTAAAGGTGGGACAGTAGCCACGCTACAATAGCACAAAACTGCCCGGTTTCTAAAGCAGATTAATATAAAAAAAAAATATTTTTGTATAAAAACATTTTTTTTAAATTGCCTCTGGGGTAAAGCTGCCAACCTGAATGAATCCAAATTTTCTGTACAGAAAAACAAAGTGTATTTGAGTGAGCAAACGTAGGAGTGAGTGGATATTTGAACCCAGGGAATTCGGGATCCCGTCGTGTGGTACATCAAGTAAGAGGAGGCTTGGTGGCGTGAAGTGGCTGACTCACGTTAGTATAAGGTTTAATACGCAAATCGTGAGGTGATTTGCAAAGGAGTGTGATAGTGCATAAGTATTGCGAAGTATTGAAGTAAAAAGGTTTTTGTATTACGCTCCGGGCTGAGGGTCACAGTTTGTACATTGACCCGTGGTTGTACGGCAGATAGGTAACAAGTACCTAGGTTCCGGTATGAAAGATAGATAGTGTCTAGTTAGACAGTCAATAGATAGACACCATATGTTAGACAGACATTAGGTCTACAGGGTCAAAAGGTCGACATGAAAATGGTCGACATGAAAAAGTTAGACACCATGTTTTTTGCATTTTTGTGGTTTGTGTGGATAGTTTTGTCATCTGGGACCCCCAATTGTAGAAAGGCATACCCACACGGGGCTCGCTTCACTTGCCACGCTTTGGGCACGGTGGTTCGCTGCGCTCGCCACAAGGTTTATAACCAACTCTATGCCGACATGGATAGAGAAAGTATGAAATAATCAAAAAACATGTTACATTAAAAAAACATTTGTCTATCTTTTTTATGTCGACCATTTTCATGTCGACCTTTTGACCATGTCGACCTTTTGACCTTTTGACCTTTTCCATGTCGACCTTTTGACCCTGTCGACCTAATGTCTGTCTAATATATGGTGTCTATCTATTGACTGTCTAACTAGACACTGTCTATCTATCAAACGGATAGGAAGTACCTATACGTTGTGCAATTGGACCGTGCGTTTGTGGGTGCGATATATACAGCGCAACTTGATACCCCTTTACGAACTTTTGCGTAAAATTGCAGTATCATTAGCGCTGTGTAGAGCATACGCAAGAGTGATTTGTGTATAAGTGTATAGGGAGTTTTCGCTGGTCACTCTCAGGAAAATCTCCAGCGGTGTATATTCACTGGAATAGGTAAGTCACTCCTAAACACTCCCAGTGAATAGAAACCAGATAGGGGCCTCACTGGGTTCGCGGTGGTCACTTTTGGAGTGAGTCGTGGTACTCAGCGAAGAAGGAGTGGGTGAAAGCGCTCTAAAAAATTTCACCGTCTATTCGTATTGTGCATTGGGGATTGCATAAAAAGGAAAAAGTCCGCGATGGGATCCAATTGCACAAGCGGTGTACGTTTTGTAGCCAGGGTTCAGGTTGAAGAGCCGCGGCCCAAGGGGTCAGCGAGATTTGTTATGTGTGGTAAATATGGATCACACATGGAAGACTTTTTGTCTGAATGGGTACGTATGAGTGACAAAGATAGGGTACCATTCCCTAGGGTGGGCAGCTTTTAACCAGAGGTATTACAGAACTTAAGGATAAGGATATGTCTGATAAAATCCAAGAAACAAAGGATTAGACATACAGATTGTTTAAATTTATGGCAACAGGAGGGGGATGTGCAAAGGGAATTAGCTCGCGCAGCAGGTTCCAAACCTAGCGGGAAAACAATGGCCGCCGCACCACAATCACCATATATTGTGGGGGAGAAAGTGGCTACAGACAATGGTACATTGGTACAGGATAGGAGAGTAATTGATAAATGTACTAACGCTAACCCTTGCCAGTTGTATCCCATTTAAAATTTTCCCCAGGACTGCGAGCAGGAAGATGAGCCCAGCACGATATCGACACTCTCTCTAGCAGCCACCATGCAGGACAATCAGGTGGGCACGGCCCAACCAACAAGAGCAGTAGTCAGGCCCTCTAGTGGAGGGATAAGTGAGGTCGTGTCCACAGGTAAGTACGGCACCATACATTATGCAGAGACAATAGCTCCCCACATTGTAGAATCAAACCAGAATGATGTAATTGAATTAAATCCTGTCAGGGTGATTGCAGTCCCCAATGGGAAGACTGATGCTCAGGGAGTCACTCCCATCAGGAACATTGCCATGCACTGTCCCTGGTCCCGAACAGAGTTAAGGTCAATTATGTCAGAATTTCCCGATCCCAGAAAAGATCTAGTCGCATGCCAGAGGTTCATTAAAGAGTTAGGTAACGCCAACGAACCCACGAACAAAGATTGGCGAACAGTGCTATGGGTATGTTTACCCTCAAATATTGACCCCGCAAAATTCATAACTGATTGTAAGTTAGATGCAGAAGTACCTCTCACTGATGAATACAATCAGGAGAATGTACGGCAAATCAATCTGCAATTAGGAGTATATTTCCCTACTGTTGTCAAATGGAATAAAATCTTTTCCATAAGACAAAAGGAAGGTGAAATGGCATCCGAATATTTCCATTGAGCACTGCAGGAAATGTCTAGATACACTGGGATCGAGGACATAAAAGATAATGCGCATCACAGAGAGGTAGCTGTTACTGTATTAAAGGACGGGTTAAAAGAGGCATTAAGAGCAAGGGTACAGACCTCTCTACCAAACTGGAGAGGTATCTCGGTGGCTGCATTGAGAGAGTCCGCTATCGAGCACGACAGGAACATCAGTAAGCACAGGGAGTCTCGGGGAAAAGATGATGACAGTGAGTATAAACGCACTTACCAAAAAGCCATATCAGCCGAAACCCCAGACCCCTGATGGTAAGTCACGTATAGTAACATGCTATGCTTGTCACCAGGTAGGACATTACTCGAGGGAATGTAAGAATAAAGGTACATATAATGTATACCGACCCCCTAGACCAGGATATGAACCACACTACAATGCACATAATTGGGATCAGGGACCACTTTGGAGAAATTACGAGCCACATGCAGGGGAAACAAGGAGGTACCCACCAAGGAGAGACTGGCAGGCCTCCGAAAATTCTCAGCTACCCCCCTCACTTATTGTAGCTGCCAATGCGCTGCAGGAGGGTCTCAACACACAATAGGGGTTGGGCCACACCTGTAGTCTGCAGCCAGTGAAGTTGATTGCTAGCCTTGGTAGTGAACCTGAGGTAACAGTTGACGTAGCTGGTGTACCATTACCTTTTCTCATAGATACAGGGGCGGCCAGGTCAGTGTTAAATTCAACGATAGGTATAAAAACCACGGGTAAAACAATTTCGGCAATGGGAGTAACAGGAACTGTGCAACAATACCCTTTGAGTAGACCAGCAGAGATTACGATAGGGCCTTTGCAAACCAAACATTCTTTTCTGCTGGCTGCATCGGCTCCGACTAATCAACTCGGCAGAGATTTATTGTGTAAAATGCGGTGTGTCATATACTGTACTCCTGAGGGTGTCTTCTAGAGATGAGCGGGTTCGGTTTCTCTGAATCCGAACCCGCCAGAACTTCATGGTTTTTTTCACGGATCCGAGCAGACTCGGATCCTCCCGCCTTGCTCGGTTAACCCGAGCGCGCCCGAACGTCATCATGACGCTGTCGGATTCTCGCGAGACTCGGATTCTATATAAGGAGCCGCGCGTCGCCGCCATTTTCACACGTGCATTGAGATTGATAGGGAGAGGACGTGGCTGGCGTCCTCTCCATTTAGATTAGGGTTGAGAGAGAGAGAGAGAGATTGACCTGAGGCTGTGATACTGTAGAAGAGAGTGCAGAGTTTAGTGACTGACGACCACAGTGACCACCAGACAGTGCAGTTGTTTGTTTTATTTAATATATCCGTTCTCTGCCTGAAAAAAACGATACACACAGTGACTCAGTCACATACCATATCTGTGTGCACTGCTCAGCCCAGTGTGCTGCATCAATGTATATATATATCTGACTGTGCTCAGCTCACACAGCTTATAATTGTGGGGGAGACTGGGGAGCACTGCAGTGCCAGTTATAGGTTATAGCAGGAGCCAGGAGTACATAATATTATATTAAAATTAAACAGTGCACACTTTTGCTGCAGGAGTGCCACTGCCAGTGTGACTAGTGACCAGTGACCTGACCACCAGTATATATAATATTAGTAGTATACTATCTCTTTATCAACCAGTCTATATTAGCAGCAGACACAGTACAGTGCGGTAGTTCACGGCTGTGGCTACCTCTGTGTCGGCACTCGGCAGCCCGTCCATAATTGTATATACCACCTAACCGTGGTTTTTTTTTTCTTTCTTTATAGTCATACTAGTTACGAGTATACTGTCTCTTTATCAACCAGTCTATATTAGCAGCAGACACAGTACAGTGCGGTAGTTCACGGCTGTGGCTACCTCTGTGTCGGCACTCGGCAGCCCGTCCATAATTGTATATACCACCTAACCGTGTTTTTTTTTTCTTTCTTTATACATACATACTAGTTACGAGTATACTATCTCTTTATCAACCAGTCTATATTAGCAGCAGACACAGTACAGTGCGGTAGTTCACGGCTGTGGCTACCTCTGTGTCGGCACTCGGCAGCCCGTCCATAATTGTATATACCACCTAACCGTGGTTTTTTTTTCTTTCTTTATACATACATACTAGTTACGAGTATACTATCTCTTTATCAACCAGTCTATATATTAGCAGCAGACACAGTACAGTGCGGTAGTTCACGGCTGTGGCTACCTCTGTGTCGGCACTCGGCAGCCCGTCCATAATTGTATATACCACCTAACCGTGGTTTTTTTTTCTTTCTTTATACATACATACTAGTTACGAGTATACTATCTCTTTATCAACCAGTCTATATATTAGCAGCAGACACAGTACAGTGCGGTAGTTCACGGCTGTGGCTACCTCTGTGTCGGCACTCGGCAGCCCGTCCATAATTGTATATACCACCTAACCGTGGTTTTTTTTTCTTTCTTTATAGTCATACTAGTTACGAGTATACTATCTCTTTATCAACTAGTCTATATTAGCAGCAGACACAGTACAGTGCGGTAGTTCACGGCTGTGGCTACCTCTGTGTCGGCACTCGGCAGCCCGTCCATAATTGTATATACCACCTAACCGTGGTTTTTTTTTCTTTCTTTATACATACATACTAGTTACGAGTATACTATCTCTTTATCAACCAGTCTATATATTAGCAGCAGACACAGTACAGTGCGGTAGTTCACGGCTGTGGCTACCTCTGTGTCGGCACTCGGCAGCCCGTCCATAATTGTATATACCACCTAACCGTGGTTTTTTTTTCTTTCTTTATAGTCATACTAGTTACGAGTATACTATCTCTTTATCAACCAGTCTATATTAGCAGCAGACACAGTACAGTGCGGTAGTTCACGGCTGTGGCTACCTCTGTGTCGGCACTCGGCAGCCCGTCCATAATTGTATATACCACCTAACCGTGGTTTTTTTTTCTTTCTTTATACATACATACTAGTTACGAGTATACTATCTCTTTATCAACCAGTCTATATATTAGCAGCAGACACAGTACAGTGCGGTAGTTCACGGCTGTGGCTACCTCTGTGTCGGCACTCGGCAGCCCGTCCATAATTGTATATACCACCTAACCGTGGTTTTTTTTTTCTTTCTTTATACATACATACTAGTTACGAGTATACTATCTCTTTATCAACCAGTCTATATATTAGCAGCAGACACAGTACAGTGCGGTAGTTCACGGCTGTGGCTACCTCTGTGTCGGCACTCGGCAGCCCGTCCATAATTGTATATACCACCTAACCGTGGTTTTTTTTTCTTTCTTTATACATACATACTAGTTACGAGTATACTATCTCTTTATCAACCAGTCTATATATTAGCAGCAGACACAGTACAGTGCGGTAGTTCACGGCTGTGGCTACCTCTGTGTCGGCACTCGGCAGCCCGTCCATAATTGTATATACCACCTAACCGTGGTTTTTTTTTCTTTCTTTATAGTCATACTAGTTACGAGTATACTATCTCTTTATCAACCAGTCTATATTAGCAGCAGACACAGTACAGTGCGGTAGTTCACGGCTGTGGCTACCTCTGTGTCGGCACTCGGCAGCCCGTCCATAATTGTATATACCACCTAACCGTGGTTTTTTTTTCTTTCTTTATACATACATACTAGTTACGAGTATACTATCTCTTTATCAACCAGTCTATATATTAGCAGCAGACACAGTACAGTGCGGTAGTTCACGGCTGTGGCTACCTCTGTGTCGGCACTCGGCAGCCCGTCCATAATTGTATATACCACCTAACCGTGTTTTTTTTTTCTTTCTTTATACATACATACTAGTTACGAGTATACTATCTCTTTATCAACCAGTCTATATATTAGCAGCAGACACAGTACAGTGCGGTAGTTCACGGCTGTGGCTACCTCTGTGTCGGCACTCGGCAGCCCGTCCATAATTGTATACTAGTATCCAATCCATCCATCTCCATTGTTTACCTGAGGTGCCTTTTAGTTGTGCCTATTAAAATATGGAGAACAAAAATGTTGAGGTTCCAAAATTAGGGAAAGATCAAGATCCACTTCCACCTCGTGCTGAAGCTGCTGCCACTAGTCATGGCCGAGACGATGAAATGCCAGCAACGTCGTCTGCCAAGGCCGATGCCCAATGTCATAGTACAGAGCATGTCAAATCCAAAACACCAAATATCAGTAAAAAAAGGACTCCAAAACCTAAAATAAAATTGTCGGAGGAGAAGCGTAAACTTGCCAATATGCCATTTACCACACGGAGTGGCAAGGAACGGCTGAGGCCCTGGCCTATGTTCATGGCTAGTGGTTCAGCTTCACATGAGGATGGAAGCACTCAGCCTCTCGCTAGAAAAATGAAAAGACTAAAGCTGGCAAAAGCAGTAGCACCGCAAAGAACTGTGCGTTCTTCGAAATCCCAAATCCACAAGGAGAGTCCGACTCCAATTGTGTCGGTTGCGATGCCTGACCTTCCCAACACTGGACGTGAAGAGCATGCGCCTTCCACCATTTGCACGCCCCCTGCAAGTGATGGAAGGAGCACCCGCAGTCCAGTTCCTGATAGTCAGATTGAAGATGTCAGTGTTGAAGTACACCAGGATGAGGAGGATATGGGTGTTGCTGGCGCTGGGGAGGAAATTGACCAGGAGGATTCTGATGGTGAGGTGGTTTGTTTAAGTCAGGCACCCGGGGAGACACCTGTTGTCCGTGGTAGGAATATGGCCGTTGACATGCCTGGTGAAAATACCAAAAAAATCAGCTCTTCGGTGTGGAAGTATTTCACCAGAAATGCGGACAACAGGTGTCAAGCCGTGTGTTCCCTTTGTCAAGCTGTAATAAGTAGGGGTAAGGACGTTAACCACCTCGGAACATCCTCCCTTATACGTCACCTGCAGCGCATTCATAATAAGTCAGTGACAAGTTCAAAAACTTTGGGTGACAGCGGAAGCAGTCCACTGACCAGTAAATCCCTTCCTCTTGTAACCAAGCTCACGCAAACCACCCCACCAACTCCCTCAGTGTCAATTTCCTCCTTCCCCAGGAATGCCAATAGTCCTGCAGGCAATGTCACTGGCAATTCTGACGAGTCCTCTCCTGCCTGGGATTGCTCCGATGCATCCTTGCGTGTAACGCCTACTGCTGCTGGCGCTGCTGTTGTTGCTGCTGGGAGTCGATGGCCATCCCAGAGGGGAAGTCGTAAGCCCACTTGTACTACTTCCAGTAAGCAATTGACTGTTCAACAGTCCTTTGCGAGGAAGATGAAATATCACAGCAGTCATCCTGCTGCAAAGCGGATAACTGAGGCCTTGACAACTATGTTGGTGTTAGACGTGCGTCCGGTATCCGCCGTTAGTTCACAGGGAACTAGACAATTTATTGAGGCAGTGTGCCCCCGTTACCAAATACCATCTAGGTTCCACTTCTCTAGGCAGGCGATACCGAGAATGTACACGGACGTCAGAAAAAGACTCACCAGTGTCCTAAAAAATGCAGTTGTACCCAATGTCCACTTAACCACGGACATGTGGACAAGTGGAGCAGGGCAGGGTCAGGACTATATGACTGTGACAGCCCACTGGGTAGATGTATGGACTCCCGCCGCAAGAACAGCAGCGGCGGCACCAGTAGCAGCATCTCGCAAACGCCAACTCTTTCCTAGGCAGGCTACGCTTTGTATCACCGCTTTCCAGAATACGCACACAGCTGAAAACCTCTTACGGCAACTGAGGAAGATCATCGCGGAATGGCTTACCCCAATTGGACTCTCCTGTGGATTTGTGGCATCGGACAACGCCAGCAATATTGTGTGTGCATTAAATATGGGCAAATTCCAGCACGTCCCATGTTTTGCACATACCTTGAATTTGGTGGTGCAGAATTTTTTAAAAAACGACAGGGGCGTGCAAGAGATGCTGTCGGTGGCCAGAAGAATTGCGGGACACTTTCGGCGTACAGGCACCACGTACAGAAGACTGGAGCACCACCAAAAACTACTGAACCTGCCCTGCCATCATCTGAAGCAAGAAGTGGTAACGAGGTGGAATTCAACCCTCTATATGCTTCAGAGGTTGGAGGAGCAGCAAAAGGCCATTCAAGCCTATACAATTGAGCACGATATAGTAGGTGGAATGCACCTGTCTCAAGCGCAGTGGAGAATGATTTCAACGTTGTGCAAGGTTCTGATGCCCTTTGAACTTGCCACACGTGAAGTCAGTTCAGACACTGCCAGCCTGAGTCAGGTCATTCCCCTCATCAGGCTTTTGCAGAAGAAGCTGGAGACATTGAAGGAGGAGCTAACACGGAGCGATTCCGCTAGGCATGTGGGACTTGTGGATGGAGCCCTTAATTCGCTTAACAAGGATTCACGGGTGGTCAATCTGTTGAAATCAGAGCACTACATTTTGGCCACCGTGCTCGATCCTAGATTTAAAGCCTACCTTGGATCTCTCTTTCCGGCAGACACAAGTCTGCTGGGGTTGAAAGACCTGCTGGTGACAAAATTGTCAAGTCAAGCGGAACGCGACCTGTCAACATCTCCTCCTTCACATTCTCCCGCAACTGGGGGTGCGAGGAAAAGGCTCAGAATTCCGAGCCCACCCGCTGGCGGTGATGCAGGGCAGTCTGGAGCGACTGCTGATGCTGACATCTGGTCCGGACTGAAGGACCTGACAACGATTACGGACATGTCGTCTACTGTCACTGCATATGATTCTCTCAACATTGATAGAATGGTGGAGGATTATATGAGTGACCGCATCCAAGTAGGTACGTCACACAGTCCGTACTTATACTGGCAGGAAAAAGAGGCAATTTGGAGGCCCTTGCACAAACTGGCTTTATTCTACCTAAGTTGCCCTCCCACAAGTGTGTACTCCGAAAGAGTGTTTAGTGCCGCCGCTCACCTTGTCAGCAATCGGCGTACGAGGTTACATCCAGAAAATGTGGAGAAGATGATGTTCATTAAAATGAATTATAATCAATTCCTCCGCGGAGACATTGACCAGCAGCAATTGCCTCCACAAAGTACACAGGGAGCTGAGATGGTGGATTCCAGTGGGGACGAATTGATAATCTGTGAGGAGGGGGATGTACACGGTGATATATCGGAGGGTGATGATGAGGTGGACATCTTGCCTCTGTAGAGCCAGTTTGTGCAAGGAGAGATTAATTGATTCTTTTTTGGGGGGGGTCCAAACCAACCCGTCATATCAGTCACAGTCGTGTGGCAGACCCTGTCACTGAAATGATGGGTTGGTTAAAGTGTGCATGTCCTGTTTTGTTTATACAACATAAGGGTGGGAGGGCCCAAGGACAATTCCATCTTGCACCTCTTTTTTCTTTTCTTTTTCTTTGCGTCATGTGCTGTTTGGGGAGGGTTTTTTGGAAGGGCCATCCTGCGTGACACTGCAGTGCCACTCCTAGATGGGCCCGGTGTTTGTGTCGGCCACTAGGGTCGCTAGTCTTACTCACACAGTCAGCTACCTCATTGTGCCTCTTTTTTTCTTTGCGTCATGTGCTGTTTGGGGAGGGTTTTTTGGAAGGAACATCCTGCGTGACACTGCAGTGCCACTCCTAGATGGGCCCGGTGTTTGTGTCGGCCACTAGGGTCGCTAGTCTTACTCACACAGTCAGCTACCTCATTGCGCCTCTTTTTTTCTTTGCGTCATGTGCTGTTTGGGGAGTATTTTTTTGAAGGGCCATCCTGCGTGACACTGCAGTGCCACTCCTAGATGGGCCAGGTGTTTGTGTCGGCCACTTGGGTCGCTTATCTTAGTCACACAGCGACCTCGGTGCAAATTTTAGGACTAAAAATAATATTGTGAGGTGTGAGGTGTTCAGAATAGACTGAAAATGAGTATAAATTATGGTTATTGAGGTTAATAATACTATGGGATCAAAATGACCGCAAATTCAATGATTTAAGCTGTTTTTTAGTGTTTTTTGAAAAAAACACCCGAATCCAAAACACACCCGAATCCGACAAAAAAAATTCGGTGAGGTTTTGCCAAAACGCGGTCGAACCCAAAACACGGCCGCGGAACCGAACCCAAAACCAAAACACAAAACCCGAAAAATTTCAGGCGCTCATCTCTAGTGTCTTCTTGGATATACCTGGGAACCACGCTCAAGAAGTACAAGATATATTAGACACCCCTCAAAGGCTAATGTTGCATTCTACTGTTATAGACAAGTGTCCATCAAAGGTAGAGGAAATTATCTCACAAATACCGGGTTCCCTTTGGACCAAAGATGGACAAGGCACTGGATTGATGGCGAATGTAGCTCCAGTAGTAGTACAAGTAAAAGATGGTAGGATAGCTCCAAAAATCCCTCAGTATCCTCTGAAGCCAGAGGTAGAATTAGGAATGTACCCTGTCATAGAGCGGCTGCTACAGCAGGGCATCCTAGTCAGGACGTTGAGCACCGCCAATAGTCCCATCTTCCCTGTGAAAAAGAGTGGGGGGAGGGGTTATAGGAAAGTGCAGGATCTAAGGGGGATAAACAAGATAGTTGAGAGTCAATTCCCCGTAGTGGCCAATCCAGCAGTCATCCTCATGCAAATTCCCTCTACGGCAAAATTTTTCACTGTCATTGACCTCTGTTCTGCTTTCTTTTCTGTCCCTCTTCACCCTGACAGCCAATACCTTTTTTCTTTTACATACAGGGGAGTACAGTACACCTGGACTCGTCTTCCCCAAGGTTTCATTGACAGCCCGAGTATTTTCTCTCAGGCCTTGCATGACTGTTTACAATCCTTTCAACCTGAGAGTGGATCAGTGCTAATACAGTATGTTGATGACTTATTGTTATGTTCTGACTCACTCAAATCGTCCTTGAAAGACACAAAACAGCTTCTGTTTCATCTTTCCCAAACGGGACACAAGGTTTCAAAGGATAAGTTGCAGTTGTGCCAGACCAGGGTAAGATATTTGGGACATTGCTTGACCCAAGGACTTAGACACCTCACCGCTGATAGAATACAGGCGATTCGCGACATGACTCTGCCACAAACGCAACAACAGATCCACACTTTCCTTGGAATATGTAGGTACTGTCGAAACTGGATTCCAGGGTTCTCTATACTGGCTTTACCTTTGCAAGAAATGGTCTCTTCAAACAAACCAGAACGGGTCTCGCACACAGATGAGTCCAAACTGGCATTTGAGAGACTATCACAGGCACCTGCATTAGGTCTGCCAGATTATGAGAAGCCCTTTGAATTGTACGGTACCGAAAGTGCAGGTTGCGCGGCAGGGGTTTTAACACAGAGACATGGTGATGCCAGCAGACCGGTAGCATACTACATTGCACAGTTGGACACTGTAGCGCGGTCTCTCCCCACTTGCTTGCGAAGTGTTGCAGCGATAGCTTTGCTGGTAAGTAAAAGTGAGGACGTAGTGTTAGGACATGACCTGACCGTTCATACAGTACACCTCATGCAGTATCAGCCTTACTGAACTCAGCCCAAACCAGACATGTCTCATCTGCTCGGTTTACAAAGTGGGAATTACCACTGATGGCCCTGGTAAACATCACCATTAAGAGATGCAGCTCACTAAATCCTGCAACTTACTTGCCAAGTGTGCCTGGACAGGCACAAAGGGTGGAGGATGAGAATAATGGTGAAGGAGGATTTAGTGCAGATACTGATACGCATGATTGTATGGAATTCCTGAATCAGACTTTCACAGTGAGACCTGACATCAGTGACAACCCACTGGAAGGAGTAGACTTTACCTTCTACACTGTCGGTAGTTGCCACAGACAGACAGAATCGGGAGACTTGTGTACTGGATATGCAGTTGTAGACGACAGAGGTATCATAGAAGCTGAATCCCTGGGCCCACCGCACTCAGCACAAGTTGCTGAGTTGGTCACCCTAACCAGAGCGTGTGAATTGGCCAAGGGTAAGTCAGCTAATATATACACAGATTCTAGGTACGCCTTTGGAGTAGTGCATGATTTCGGGGCCCTATGGCAGGAACCAGACAGAGTGGCTGTTATCAAGTGCAAAGCACATACTTACAACCAAGACCCAATTTCACTTGGTAACAGCCGGGCAGACGAAGCTGCTAAATCAGCAGCCAGCACCCCCATACAAACGAACATCACATCACTTATGACATTTAACACGATCAACACACAACAATTAATTGCAATGCAAGATTTGTGTTCTTTACAGGAAAAGGCGGTCTGGAGGTCAAAGGGATATGGCCAGGAATCCTCAGGACTGTGGACAGGTGGACAAGGTAAGCCAGTGGCCCCCAGAGCATATCTTCCAAGCTTAGCTGAGGCGGCACACGGTCTGACTCATCTGGGCAAAGAGGGTATGTGCAAACTGGTAAGAGCCTACTGGTGTGCGCCAGGATTCTCTTCTCATGCAGGTAAGAGAGCAATGACATGCTTTACTTGCTTAAGGAAGAATATTGGAAAGTCAATACCAACAGAGCCATCCCATATCCCTCCGACAGATGGACCTTTTCAGGTAATACAAATCGATTTCATACAGTTACCACCCTGTAGGAATTTAAAATATGTGTTAGTTTGTATTGATGTATTTTCCAACTGGGTAGAAGTGTTCCCTGCTGCCACAAATACTGCTATGTTCACTGCAAAGAAAATTGTGCAGGAATTTGTGTGTAGATATGGTATCCCTAGAATAATTGAAAGTGACAGGGGTACCCATTTTACAGGTGAAGTCTTTCAGGTCATGTGCAAACTGATGGGAATTAATAGCAAGCTGCATACTCCGTACCGTCCACAGGCGAGTGCAATGGTGGAGAGAGTGAACAGCACTATTAAGAACAAGCTGAGCAAATTAATGGCTGAAACTGGATTGTCGTGGCCAGAAGCTTTGCCACTAGTGTTGTACAGCATCAAAACCACTCCCAGGTCTCCCCTTAACCTATCACCCTTCGAAATTCTTTTTGGTCGACAACCTCATGTAATGATAGACCCCCAGGATGATTTGAAATGTAATAATGAAGTGACTGTGAAATATTTGGTTGGGATGAGCCAGCAGCTGAGAAATCAACAAAGAAATTTAAAGCTGGTGATTCCTGACCTACCGAACAGTAATTGTCATGACATTGAGCCTGGGGATTATGTGATGATTCGAAATTTCTCACACTCAGGTTGCCTCATAGATAGGTGGGAAGGACCATACCAAGTCTTGTTAACCAGCAAGACAGCATTGAAGGTCGCCGAAAGAGAGACTTGGGTCCACTCGTCCCACTGCAAGAAGGTCGCTGACCCGGAGAGAACTCGTGACAAAGAGCAGAGTGTAGAGAATCTCGTATCACTGGAGTGTCTGTTCCGGGAAAGTTGAGTGGCAGGACTGTTGAAGGGCATCTAAGCACAGAGAGTAACAAGATCTAGAACGGTTGTCGTACCACTTTCTTTTTTCACCTCCCCCTGCATTTTTCCTTTCTTTTCTCCTTCTTATTTTCCTCCTTTCCCCTAATGAAATGGATCGATCACAAGAGACTGCGTTTCGGGTTCTGTTAGTAATTCTGGTTTTGCTGAGGACAGTTTGTTTTGGTGAGGGTCCCAGAGAGGTCGAGCAGGGATCTGGAATGGGTTCTGATGGCAAGTATGAATTTGTAGGATCTCAGGATCAGCACATCACTTTAGTAAAGGCTGGCATCAGTAAGCGCTCTGGTAGTCAGGGAGCTCGGAGGCACTGTAAGGGGTTATTGTCTGATGAATATTGTATTTGCAGGAATTGTGAGAATATAGTCGAGGATGGGTGCATCCAGAGGTGTCAGTCCAACCTTAATATCGACATGGACCGTCATCCGTTGAGTGATTACCACTCACTAGTGGGTAAGGTCTTAAACCAGACAGAATGCTGGGTGTGCTCACAGGTACCTCAAGGTCAGAGCAAATCAGGATTAGTACCATACCCTTTAGCAATAGATGAGGTACTCGAATTACGGGGTGGGAGACCGGTGGACAAGAAATTCAATATCTCTAGGCACCCTAGTTTGAAGCTCCACCAGTATCATATAGACAGGTCCTTATTGTGTTTTAATATTTCCAATTCCCGAAAACTGGGAAATTGGGAAATGACGTGGAATAACCAGACAATGACCTTTTCACACAGAGCTGATAGCATACCCATAGACTCTGACCTTGTACGCCAAATAGCCAAAAGTGGGAGGTATTTCTGGTATAGGTATACTCGTGGAAGCAAGACCATGTGGGTTGGAAAAGTATCGCCAGGGTATTGTGCTCATATCATCCAGCCCGATACTTGTACTGAGCAGATGGGAGAACTAGGGCTTGGTTTCTTTACTTGGAAAATTTGTAATATGGTAATGTTATATTTTGTCCCCTATGTTCTCCCAGATGATGCCTATTTTATATGTGGGAGGAAGGCCTACAAGTGGCTTGCCCTGAGATCAGAGGGATTGTTTTATATTGGGAGAGTACTGCCAGAGGTCATGACCATAACCCATGATAACATGAAAGACGTTCACCGCAGTGCTCAGGCTCCTTATACTCATACTCACTATGAACACATCATCAAGAGACACCTCATAGAGAGGACAGAGCACGCAGCCTCTGATTTGATCCACGAATCCACCGGGATTCAGTTCCTTCTCGCATTAGACATCACCCATACTGCCAGAGGAACTATAAATTATAGGTATATCCATGCGCTAGCGAACTTGATAGAAAATATCACTGAGATGTATGACGACACCTTCAGGTATACGGGAAGGGAGTTACAAGCTTACAAGAAGGAACTGATTTAGCACAGGATGGTCCTTAATTATGTTACAGCCGTGACAGGTGGGTACTGTGTTACTCTGGCATCTCAATATGGTGTGAAGTGTTGTACGTATATTACAAACAGCACTGACGACCCCACGGAGATCATCGATCAAAAGATGGATGATATCTTGCAGTTGAAGTGGGAGTTCAGGAGGAAGCACAACCTTACCTTAGCGACTGTGAGTAATGAACTGACCGGCTGGGTCTCATGGTTGATCCCACGCACATGGTTCTCAGGTTTAGGAGAGTGGGCTCAGAACGTCATTATGAGTGTGGGGAAGTTTCTCCTTTGTATCCTGGGAGTCGTCATAATTATTGGTTCGATATTTAGGTGTGTTCGAATTCTAATGCGGCGCAAGCATGGCACAACCCTGATGAGTCTAAGGAGCGAGGGCGCTGTTATAGCAGCAGATTTAATTTATGACCCATCCATAGAGACAGTGTTATGATAAGGATTACAAATGAATTTCATGGCCTGTTTCTTTCATCCGTTTTTCTTTGTTTCCCACTCTGCCCAGATGCACCCATCCAGAACAGACATCAGCCCTACCCAAAATGTTTGTGAATGTATTTTCATATATGTGTCTTATCTTCATCTCTGCAACCTCCACTTAACGGCACACATAGTCGACAGGTGATATCCACATATACTAGCACTCACATATGTTTCCCCCTCCATGTATCATCAACTAAATGTGCACCCCATTTGTTGGAACAAGAAGCCGAAAAGAGCTCGGTAGTGTTTGTTGGCCCATTTACAGACCCTTAATATGGGATGAGAAGGATTTAATGTATACTTCACAATACCTCAAAGCTTATTACATATACGGCACGATGATACATGCCCCTCAGACATGGATTCATACATACATGCTTTCTACTATCCCACTAGGTCATATATTTCCCACCTACAACTCTCCCCCGACCATCCAAACTTCTGTAGATATTGTTTAGATATTTTTCTGTTTATTGATTAGATAGTGGCAGTTATTGGTGACTGCCAAAGGGTGGACTGTCAAAGTCGAAAAATATTGCAGTACACACATCACGTACAAACTACACACAGATGGCCTCCGTGCGCGTACTTATTCTGCCGTGCGTGCACATATCCGCAATTCGCGTATGGTCGCTCCCGCGGTCCTGCGCATTAGAGCGTGGTATGAGTATTTACGGCAGAGTTTGTGAACGCATGGAAAGCTATCAAAACACATTACATATTTAATCCAAATAGTGCACAATGTACACATAGTCTCCCTGCAACACATCAGTAAGTTACAACAGTTTAAATGGTAACAGAACAAAGGGATTCACCTTTACAGGATAGGAGGGGACAGAACAAGGTTATAAGGTGGTGTTTGGTATCCAGCTGTAGGGTATTGTAAGGGTAATATTCCGGTGTTAGTTTGAATAAGATCGCATGTTCCTGCGAATAGTTATGTGCAGGAGCAGAATAGAGAAAGAAACTGTATTTACTGTACATTATGTATGCGGCGGGAATCCAGAGGAGACCACCCACAAGAGCAGTTGGAACAGACATCCCCCACCTATTCAAACCGACCTATGACCTCTCCTGTACTGTAAATGACCATCCCTGTGTCCAATGGACAAAGAGATTACAGTATCCATTGTGTTAGGTTTTGGAAGAATTGTATAAAGAGAGCCTGCTGCAGGCCTGGTCAGACACAAGACTCACAAAGTTATCTATCTAGATGACGGAGGACCAGACTGGGTAGCGCGGTGAAATCCAAACAAGTATGTAACATTGACTGTAGCCATTATTCTATTGTATTGTATATATTGTAACCCCCTTTCAGTAATAATATGCTGTGGTGTCGGAACCCAGCAGTTTAATTACAATCTGGTGTCGTGTCTTCCTTTCCCTGCTAAGGTTTAAAGTGTATTATTATCGCATTGCATAGCTGTTTTGTACCGTCAGTGCGGCGTTTGTGCGCAAAGTCCGTACACAGTTCAGGACTCTTTACGCTAATAGCGTAAAGAGTACGTAGAGTGTGTATTAAGTATAGCGGCCGCAGCGGCTCCATTGCAAAGTGTATTTAAAGTGTGTTTAAGGTATAGCTTTCATCCCTGTATATAAATCAGCATTATCAATTGATATACATTGATAAGTGGCCCCCAAAGGCTGTGATTGCTGTCCATCAGGTTGTGGACATACCACTCTCCAGTACCCAGGGTTATTTATTTTCGACCAAAACTGATAAGCGGCTCCCATTTGTGGTGAGTGCTGTCATTCAGCTCTTCCGTGGCTGATTAGTCAGCTTTTATAATATAATCCTTTTGTACCCAGAAATTGGGTTTTCCTGACGAAGCGATGAGCAAAATGCACATAGGCATTGCACGGCACCCAGGATTATGGATGCTGTAGCTTTTTTGTAAACAATGTCTCTGATGTATGATTAACACTGTTCGACCTTAATATTACTACACTACTACATTGCTAACACTATATTGTACTTGAGTCGTTAATATATATGCTGCTGATGTGACATTGGTCTACTGTGGCCACTTATTTACATAAATACTGTATCAATGATCCCTAGATTAGCTTGGCGGTCACCAGACAGTCACCATAATGACATCACAGGATGACCTCACAGACCCCACCAGACATGCCATGTTTTTCTGGTTTGAGGTCCAGTATGACATCACAGCCACTGTTGTCTTTTGCATGACTGACCTACGGGAAATGTGATTTTTCTCCTTACTTTAAACTATTACATTCACATCAGAATCTAATTTATTTGTTGTTGTGGCAATATTTCCTTATTAATCTTTGGTTATGTGAGGTTTTTTAACAACCCAATTTTCACTGTAGTTATATTGTTTTATAATGTTACAGTCTATCGGTGATTACCTCAGTTAAGGATAAAAAACTGTTTATGGCACTGACCACCCTCAGAATAATGAGATATTTTAAATTAAACATCATATTAGTCATGAAACTCAAAACACCACATTCGCTCCCCTACCCTTTGGGATTTGCAGAGCAACTTTGGAAAGTGTTATCCAATTGTCAAGTACAAGTTTGTTTATAAAATAAACAGATAAATAACAAAATAAAAAAAAAAAAAAAAATATTAAAACAATATACGTAATAACTAAGCCCAGAATTCTTAGGTTCTAACCTATTCTAATCCTATCCCACATCTCTCAAAATGTCAATTTTTATTTTGTGTTTTATGTACCAGAGAATAACATACTTAATTTCTACAGGACCTAAAATGACCTAATCTCACTGTTAGTACCAGAAATAACCTATTTTGACTGACCTATTTCTGTTACTTAAATTGAAACTATGGCCCTCATTCAGGTCACATCGCTGTTTGACGAAAATTGCAAATGCATGTGCATCTGGACAGCACATGCTTACGCATGATATAAAGCTACAAAAAAGAGTTATAAAGTCACAGGCCACAATATAATGACACATTAGTGATTATGAGAATATATGACTGAAATATAAACAATACATGTGTGTATATATATATATATATATATATACAGTATTCAGAGGGCGCACAACAATACTGTTATTCCAAATAAAAATCTAAACCAGCGTGACCTGAAGGACAAAAATTTCATAAAACAATATATTAAAATTATAGTACAATTGTATGATGTTTCATGAATACAATATTCATTTGTACAAAATGTCAATAAAACAATACTTCATAGTGTGAATTTTTCATAAAACCCAACGCGTTTCGTCCACTATGGACTTCATCAGGGGTACAGGTCGTAGTGTGAGGATAGTTTGAGGGGATCCCCCACTAAGAATAGAGTATTCCTTCACTGTAGGTTGGGATATTTTATTATAGGTGTTTATAAAAAATAATTTGAGGAAGTCCTCTCGTTAAAGGTCAGATATTCCTTCTATGTTGTATAAAGGATGTTTATTCCAATTTTAGATATAGATGTAATAGGTAGTGGAGTATCATCCAAGGTTTAATCATCCATAAGGTATCTAAATGGATTAAATTGGGCTAGGCAAGCCAATTTTAAAGCAAATCCAAAACAATGACAATGTTTGATATTATATTGTTGACAGCACAAGTCTAGCGCACAGTCTAACAGTGCTTAGAGCAGTGGTTCTCAAACTCTGTGCCATGGCACTTGCCTCTGGCCTCGGGACACTTGCAAGGGTGCCCTGGGTTGGTGTTCCAGGACAAATTAAAATTATTTATTTCCATGTAATAGGTAGAAGCAGTGCTTGTCACTGCCAATCATAAGATATGTGGACAAACAGGAATGAATCCTATCCGACCATCACCACTTAGCTGAACCTACCAATGATATAAAAAGTCATTTTACTTAATTTCATTTTTTCCCCCTAAATTTCTCATTAAGAAACTTTTGGCATAGGGGTGCCATGAAAATAATTCTGATACTCTAGGGCACAGTGATTTAAAAAGTTTGTGAACCACTGGTTTAGAATATAATTTGTAACAAACTGATAGTTCTGTACAATGTAGCAGATATTCTGTTACTCACAGTGATACAAGTTACCATTTAATTTATTTGGTTATAACTAATTTCCAATAATTCTCTGGAGATACTGTGACAATAGCAATCCATCCAGCTGGATTAGAATGGGTTTCATTAGTTAGTAATGCCATGATGAATGGCATATCAATTATGGAATCTATCCTACATTACATAGTGGCTTTACTATAATTACTTTATAATATTCAATATAACAACTGTAGTATACAATAGATGCAGCATTTATTTAATTGTTAACTCTGTTTTTATTTTAGAAGGTACATAACAGAGCATAGACAGATTAAAGGGGGGATACAGGGCATACTGTACCCCGGGCCCCCCTTTGTCAGGGGGCCTCCCGGCCAGAGCAGAGTGACATCACTAGCTTTCCCTCTTAAGCAGCAGGAGAACCAGCAGCCAGAATGCAAGCAGGACTGTATGCAGTGCAGGCAGAGACACTGGAATATCATGTTTCATGAGCTACCAACGGAGATTTCTGACCAGGCGAGAGATAGGAGGGTGGAGAGAGCTGTAAGTGACACAGGGATCCCAGCTTCTTCTCCTCCCTGGCTGGGTGTCTGAAAATAGTTGGTTTTCAATTAGGTGGAGCTATAAACAGTACCCAAGGATAATTAAAATATTAGTTAAAACTAATATACGCCATTGGTTTAAATTTTATATACACAATCTATACTTCCCACAATGTTCCATTCCAGGAGGGACAAAATACTCTCTACCTGGACTTCCTTATTAATTTATGATTGCAATCACCTCTGTTGGAGTACCTTTCTTATTAATTAAATAGTTCAACACAGGTGATGCCAATAATATATTAAGTGGGAACTCCAGATAGAGAGCATTTTGTCCCTCCTGGAATGGGACATGTTGGGAGGTATGCACAGTTTAATATACATTCCCACCTTCCATCTGGGCCACCCTGTCTTAAGTGCCCCGGGCACCCCCAAGGCTTAATCCATCCCTGTAACAGAGTACCACAAAAGACATGAAATTGCCGTGTACAAAATATAAATGCCATAATACAATTACCAAAGTACAATATCTCCATCCCAAAATGTATAATATAAAAGACAAATACATAATGGAGGCATAAGGTTGAAGTAAATGATTTTCAAAAGTTGGAAGCTGGCATTACAGATTTAGAGAATGTTGACATACAGTAAATGCCACCTGTCAGTAATATAAATATATAGCTATATAAAAGAAAATACACTGCAACTAAATAGATCCAAACAAAACAGAGATACTGTAAATAGAAAACTCGTAGTACACCTGGGGATAGACAAATGAAAACACATAAGGAAGGTAAGGGAAATAGAGGATTGATAGAGGGATTACACTTTATGATAGTGTTTGATTTCAGATCAATGAAAGTGTGCTTGATTACCTTTCAGTCATTACTCTTTAAATTAAAATTCCTTAGTAAGTTTGTAATCTAAGACTGGCCTAAAAAGATTCACTTGCTTAGGTGGATCAGTATAGAATCAAATCAGGATGAACAAATTAAAAACATACAGGCTGAGTATCCCTTATCCAAAATGCTTGGGACCAGAAGTATTTTGGATATCAGATTTTTCCGTATTTTGGAATAATGGCATATCATAATGAGATATCATGGCGATAGGACCTAAGTCTAAGCACAGAATGCATTTATTTTTCATATATATACCTTATACACACAGCCTGAAGGTTATTGTAGCCAATATTTTTTTTCGTAACTTTGTGCATTAAACAAAGTCTTTGTACATTCACACAATTCAGTTATGCTTCATATACACCTTATACACACAGCCTGAAGGTCATTTAATACAATATTTTTAATAACTTTGTATATTAAACAAAGTTTGTGCACATTGAGCGATCAGAAAAAAAGGTTTCTCTATCTTACTCTCCAAAAAATCCGTATTTCGGAATATTTCGATATGGGATACTCAACAGGGAGTGTGGAACCTTCTGATATCTTCCTGTATAAGTATCAGTCTGTAGATTCAAACAACATGAATATATTTTGTTTTGTATGTGTATCAAGGAAATCTATAAAAGAAGACCATTTACAATAGAATTTTACTACATTTTTATTCAGATCAGGTAGTGTATCTTTTCTATCGAAATAAAGGAGTTGAAAGAGTTTTACCTTAACTTCAGCTACTGATGAAGATGTTTTTGTCTAGTGACATAAAATAAATTTCTTAGCCACAGTTACTATTATTGTGAGCAAAGGAATCAAAGTGTTTAAGGCCTAGGATTCAGGAGATATGCAAAGTTGACATATGTCGTTTATGAAAGATATTAATTTATTCCAAAACCTTTTAATTTTCCTACAATCCCATAGGCAGTGTACCAACCCTGCAGTGGATACCCGACACTTCCAACATTCACAATCAGATGAACCCATGTGCTTCCGTTGATTAGGGGATACATATGCACTAAAACCGTCCGAATATGGACTTCTTGTAGGTATGATGTATGCAATATACGAAGAGTGGAGTTATAGTGCTGAAATAAATCACCACTGTCTGACAGGACAGGCTTGTCAATAGACCAAGACATAGCTGTTTTGGTAAGAGAAATATCAGCTAATAAATTTACCAGCAAGGCATATAAAAATGTTGTCTTATAAGGAACAGAAATAGTCCTTTTCAATAAAGATATAATATATAATATTATCATTGTTATATAATTGTGGATTTGTACAGATTGATGATATGTAGTGCCTTGCTTGTAGGTACATGTAAAACTGATTTCGAGGAATATCATATAGGCGTTGCAGCTCAGAAATGGAATAAAGGATACCTCCAGTGTCAAATACTTTGGAAATATTGCTGATGGAGGGAAAGAGGGGTTACCCCATAATGGAATATAGGAAGAAGATAGATGATTTCTTCCCATGAGTTTATTCAATTTTACCCAAGCATAATATGTATCCTTAAAGAGAATATTTGTAAGAATAACAGGGGGAATGTGTTTGGAAGATGAATGTAATAATGACTGGAGAGTATGGATTAAGAATGACAAATTGCTTTCTCACAAATATTTAAAATGCCCGCTCTAATATATATATTGCAGATGCCAGGCGCATCTTATTACCATATACGATAAAAGTGCGCTGTACATCGCAAAACACCATATCCCATAAGAGAAAACAATACACCCACACATTATCTGAGTTCCAAAGCTCATTGATGTATATATTTGTTATTAAAAAGGATATGGATTCATTATATATTACAAAGTACAGTATACCTATAGTTACATGGTTACACTCACACAGTAAGCAGTTAAAACATACAGTTACATACAGTTACATGCCAGTATACAATACCATTATCCTTAAGTTATATAAATTCGTCTTTCCATATCACTCTCTCTCTCTGTAAATAAGTACAGGAACTGATCTGCCAGCAAGTCCATCATCGTCTCAGACCTTACAGCAACTCTGAGACCAAAAAACAGGAACTACCTTCCTGTGTGGTCAATGTGTAATCTAGTTTCTGGGGGAGGGATTCACGATGAGTCACCAGTTCCTTTGTATATACTGAACAGGTTCAGCCTTGGGGACATCCAAAGGGCTGGCCTGAGTTTCCTGTTCATTACCTGTTTGGAATATCTATTGTTCTAATAAAAGTGATTTTAGCTTTTATACATTCAATCATAATTCCGTGTTGCAATGTCCTACAACTTAATAACAAGTATCAAATGAATCTACACATTAATCTGGTTGTTTTAATAGTAAATATGACAGGTCTATCTTGTTTCGTTCAAATAATACACATTCATGACATTACTTCATTAGATATAATTTTAAATCATCATGATGTCTGGCGCTTGATATTATTATAATTATGTACTGTATGAAAATAAGTGTCGAATCCATCTCTGTGGCATGTCCGTGTAAATGCGTGTGTTACCATATACTGCTGTGCTCACTGCGCGTATTTGCAAGTATAGCGACTTACATGTGTGTAGTTTGTATGTTCTCTTTATGTAATATTTTTTTGACTTCGACAGGATAAAACAACGCAGCAGCCAAAACTATAACTGTGTAGGTATACCTGTCAAGTAGCCAATCATTTATATATCTAAAAAAAAATATTGAAAGAGAATATGCTGAGAGGTTAGGTATGCCAAGGCCTCCTTGTGGGCGTGTCAGAAAAGTGTTTGACTGAGCAATTCTGGGTTCAATGGCGATGGCGAACAGGAGAGGGAATAAAGAACATCCCTGCCTAGTTCCTCTCTGTATGGGGAAGGGATTTGAGAGAAAACCATTGCAGGAAACTTGGGATTGAGAGTCTACATATAAATTCTTTAGAAAGGCAATAAATTGAGATGGAAACCCAATTCTATCTAAAGTATTATATAAATGTGGCCATGTTATCATATCAAAGGCCTTTTCGGCATCTAACGAAAGGATAATAGATGTTATAGGATCCACCAAAAGCCGTAGAGACTGGATGGATGATAATACTCTGCGCATATTTAAAACAGTGTGCCGACCCCAAATGAATCCTGTCTGGTCGGGAATCAAAGAAGGTAAAAGTAATTTCACTCGGTCTGCCAAAAATTTTTAAGTACTTTATAGTTGTAACTTACCAACGAAATTGGTCTATAGGACCAATTGAAGATTGTCTAGGGGAATGGTGTGATCTATCCAGCATGGGAGAAGAAATTAAATTGAAATCGCCACCCAATATTATTCGTGAATTACAATGGGGAGTAAGTTTTGCTAAGATCAACTAGAAAAAGGGCTTTGAGTAAACATTAGGTGCATATATATTACCTAGTGCCAAAGGAATATTACGATAATTCACAAGGGCTAACACAAACCTGCCCTCAAGGTCAATAATTGTAGATGATATTGATAAATGTAGGGATTTTTTTGCCAGGATGGCCACACCACGTTTTTTTGAGGAATAAGGGGCTGCAGCAATTAAAGCACATTTTAACATCTGTAATTTGATCGTCTCTGAAGCTGTTAAGTGTGTCTCTTGCAGAAACGCCAAATTAATATTCTGTCTAGATAAATATAATAGTACTTTTCTCCGTTTTGCTGGAGAATTGATTACCCCAATATTCCAAGTACCAATTTTTTTTAAATATATTCTTTATTTTAGTTTTTCAAAAGAAATAGAGATGTTGCAAACAGTTCAATATCGTATGAACACGGGGATCAACAGAACAAAGTGTTGCAGTACATCGGTATAACATCAATAACACAAAAGTAAAAAAAAAAAAAAAAAAAAAATAACATACAATAGAACCGTCAAGGGAACAACAAATTTTACATGTTGTAATAGCGGATCATCAATAATGTAATGTGTATAAAAAAAAAAGAAAAAAAGAAAAAAAAGGGGTACGACAAAATACAATGAAATCACAACTTATATTAAAATAAAGAAGACAAGACAAAGGGCAAAGGGAGGGAAAGGGTAGAGTCAGGAGGGGGAATAAGAGATCTAACCAATTGCATCTAAGTACAATGTGGCGTCCATTCAGTGAAGTGGTCTATAGAGGTAATCAATATCATGGCAAATCTAGTGGGATCTGGTCTTCATAGGAGGAGGTAGACTTTAAATCCAACCAAGAGGACCACGTAGCAACATAGTCAAAGTGTTTTTCCATAACTGAATGAAAAATATCCTCCATGGTTCTATAAAATTCTATCCTCTGGAACCATTCCCAAATCCCGGGGGCGTTCGGAGACCGCCAGTGAACTGGTACCACAGCTCTCGCTGCGTTATTAAGATGTTTGAGAAGGGAAGGTTTATATTTTGCTAGTGGTATTGTAGTATTGGAGAGTAGCCAGAAGTCAAGCCCAGTAGGGGCCTGAAACCCCAGGATTTCGGAGGAAATTTGAATAACCCTGTCCCAAAAGACAGCAATCAGAGGGCAGTCCCACCATATGTGGATGAGGGTGCCTCGTTCTCTGCCACACCTCCAACACAGAGGGGACACAGTTGGAAAGAACTTATGCAAAAGGGAGGGACATCGATACCACCTAGTAAGTAGTTTATATTGTGTTTCTATCACCTCCAAACTTGTAGAGCAATGCGACATAGTTTCACAATGTTTTTTCCAATTAATGTGTATGCCTCTAGGTATGAGGTCAGTGTCCCATGTTGCACAAAAAGTGGGAACTCCTGGGAAATGACCATGCAGTAATATTTTGCAGTAATATTTTATATATACCTGATATAACATGGGTGGGTTCGGAGGATTGGGAACACATTGCTTCCAGGGCCGTCTTTTTGTATGGGCTCAATGGGCTCTTGCCCAAGGGCCCCAGGAGTATAAGGGCTATAGGCTGATAGCTGAGGTTCCCCTCTTTCCAGGGGTACCAGAATTTTTAAAATCGGCCCTGGGGAACCGGAGATATCCGACTTGAAAGCAGTGGTCCCCATCCAAGCCTGTTAATTGCTCTTCCCAGCCAGATATCTCGGGTTCTGTCTGTTTTTCTGAGGGTATACTCCAAAAGCAGGGACTCTCTCCTTTTGGTAGACACTGGCAGCTTGTCTCTACTATGCCCAGAACCAGGGATATCAGCCTTCCAGCAGCTGGTCTCTACTCCAGATCCACACGCCTGATATGCAGTTTTAGATTTTCGTTGGTGGATTGCTCTGGTTCCTGAACTCTGATCCCCAAGTCCCCAGTAACTCCTGAAAGGTGGGACTCTCTAGTTTTTTTTATCCCATTCAAAGCTAAGAAATATATTTTCAGGAACTTGAGGTACCTGCAGTCAAGCATGTTGCCCTCCCACCGGAAAATAAATACAGTATTAAGCCCACTCCACTATCCACCCCTCCCCTACATATTAAACACCCCTTACCACCCTGAAAGTCATGCACCAGGGCCCTTTTATTCAGCCCAATGCCATCTTATACAGTTTAGCCCCATCTGTGCAGTAAAGAAGTAATTAGCAGAAATGACTGCTCCAGGTCCTACATGCTGAGCGGAAGATAGAACACCCCGTACCGCCCGCGGGACATCAAAGCTGCCGCTGATAGCACCCCCCGCCCCTACTGCTGGAGGATGGGTAGGGGGCCCAGTGCATTGCTGTGCCCAGGGGCCTACACTGCTGTTAAGACGGCCCTGATTGCTTCAAAAGGTGTGATGTCTCCTGTTAGTGCAGTACCTGTCCTTTGTGACAAAATAAAGTGACGGGCCTGGAGATAGAACCAAAAGTCAGTTGCGGGAATATCAGTGCCCTCCCTGATTTCATCAAAAGATCTACCCCTGAAAGCAGATGGGATATCCTAGTCAAGCCTGCCAACTTCCATCTGGCGGCCGCACCTCCCCCAATACCCGGCACAAACAATGGATTGTTAAGAAGTGGGAGAAGCAGGGAGTTTGACGAAGAGAGACCCAATTTATAACGCAGTACTCTCCAGAGAGCCAAAGTGGGTCCAATCGTCAAATGGGAGGAGCGGCCAATGGTCTTAAGCCAGGGCACTGCCTGTAGATGCAAACCCGAGGACCATCTCTCCAAGTCTACCCACTGTTTAGAGCTGGCACCAGGTCGTGACTAGTCTAGAATCCTGTTCAAGATCATGGCCTGGTAATATGCCGATATCATGGGAAACTATTGGCCCCCGTGGGCTCTCCTATAAAATAAATAGCTATGCTTGAATCTGGGTTTCCTGCCACCCCAAACAAATCAGCTAATTGCTTTATGTGTGTCTGCCAGAAACTGATGGGGGAGTTTCAAGGGGATAGTCTGGAAAAGATATAGCAACCTTGGTAGTATATTCATTTTCACAATACTCATACGACCCAACCAGGAAAATTTCTGTTTGAGACATTGTGCCATTTCCCCACGTAGCTTCCGCAATAAAGGGGTATAATTTAAAGTGACTGTAGTAGATAAAGAGGAGGGGATCAAAATGCCTAAGTATGTAATGTGAGTGGGATGCCAAGTGAAGGGGAATGCAGCCCTCAGGGACGAGACTAGCTCAGTAGAGAGGGAGACATTAAGAGCTGTCAATTTAGTAAAATTAATCTTAAAATTAGTTAATGCCCCAAAATGTGAAAATTCTGTCATAAGATTAGGTAAGGATACAGCAGGGTTTGTAACGACTGCCAGGAGGTCATCTGCAAACAATGCAAGTCTATGTTCATTTTTAACCACTGTCAATCCAGTGACACCAGTGTTCCGCCTAATGGCCCTAGCCAGAGCCTCCATGCAGACAACAAATATCAATGGAGACAATGGGCATCCCTGTCTGGTCCCATTGGAAATGATTATTGGGTCAGAAAGTAGGCCGTTCACTCTCACCTGCGCCAAGGGAGCTCGATAGAGCGCAAGGATTTTTTGCAAGAACACCTCACCTAGGCCCAGTCGTCGCAGTGCCGCTTCCATAAAGACCCAGTCTATGCGATCGAAAGCTTTCTCAGCGTCAATGGAAAGAAGCATCATAGGTGTCTTAACTGATCTTGCATGGGCTATCAGGTCAATCACCCTTGTGGTGTTGTCCCTTGCTTCCCTGCCCCGAACAAAACCAACCTGGTCCGAGTGAATCACCTCTGGCAATAATAAACTCAGGCGGTTCGCTATAAATTTGGCATATAACTTAACATCTACATTAAGGAGGGAGATTTGCCTATAACTGGACGGTAATGATGGATCTTTGCCGTCCTTAGGTATGACTGTGATGTGTGCTCCTAAGGACTGATTAGAGAAGGGGGCCTGTGGAGAGACTGCATTGCAAGCACGGAGCAAAAGAGGGAGAAGTTTATCCTTAAACATTTTGTAATAAGATATGGGAAAGCCATCGGGACCCGGGCTTTTACCAGACGGGGAGGACTTCAGGGCGGTCATGAGTTCACTATCTGTAAAGGGGTCCTCAAGGGCTGAAGTCAGATCTGCGGGGAGTGACGGGAATTTAATCCTCTCTAGGAAGTCCTCCACTGCCCTCTCATGCGCCGACTGCTCACAATGGGAGCGCAACGATGTCAGATTATAGAGATCAGTATAATATGCATGAAAGATCTCCGCCATTTTATTATCAGAGGCATGGAGCACGCCAGAGGAATCCCTAATCTCTTTAAGGTAAATTAGGGATCTTTGAGCTCGTAGGGCACGAGCAAGTAGCTTCCCAGGTTTATTACCCCACCTATGAAATTTATGTCGGCAACAGTGAAACGCTCTGCGGGTGCCCTCATTCAATAAGCTATTTAGGGACGACCGTGCCTCTTGTAGCTCCGCTAACACATCAGAAGTTAGTGTAGATTTATGTGTGAGTTCTAGCCTTTTAATTTCAGAAAGAAGGGCTTCCCGGCATGCAGTTTTTTGAGGCGGGAACCCAGTTGGATGCATTTACCCCGGATCACGCATTAATGGGCTTCCCACACCGTCACCGGGGAGACCTCGTCAGTCAGATTAAGAGCAATGTAATCCTCAATAGTGTTTTCAATTTGGGCCCGACAGTCCGTGTCTCGGAGAAATTGTTCATTAAAACGCCATCGCCATTGGCGCGGGGGAGGGTGGCGCAAAGATAGGATAAGAGTAATAGGGGCATGGTCGGTGCCAACTATTTTTCCTATTGAGGCATCGACAAGAAAGTCTAGGGATTTGTGGTCCACACAGAGATAATCTATACGGGTATAGCAATTATGCGGGTAAGAGTAAAACGTGTAGTCTCTATCTTTAGGGTGGAGCAGTCGCCAGGCATCCATCAGTTGGAAATCGTGTAGAACTGATTGAAAGCGTTTGATATCCTTTAAAGAAGATCTGGGCGCACCAGTTGAGGTATCTATAGGAGGCTCCAATGCCCAGTTAAGGTCCCCTCCTACCACCAACACCCCTTCCAAAAAAAATTCTATCAATTCCAAAGCCTCTCTCAAAAAACGGATCTGACCCTGATTGGGGAGATAAAAGTTAACAAATGTAAAAATTTGGTTAGCAATAGTAGCCTTCACTAGTAGGCCCCTCCCATCACCAATAGGAACCTCCGATATATAATTCAATCTAAGGTGTTTGGCAAACAAAATTGCAACTCCCTTGGATTTAGCTCCTGAGAAATCATTATAATATCCCTGTGGGAAATGACGTGAGTGTCCAAGTACCAATTTTTAAGTTACCCATAACAGAAAAATCACAGAGGAAATCAATTGAGCGTCACTTTGAGCATAAATATGTATTGCAATCACCTCTTTAGAAACACAAAAGGGGAAGACAAGGAGGGAGAGAAGGACACAAGAGGAAAGAGTGATGACACTACAACAAAAATTAGCACATTCAAGGTTTATCCTTGAAAGAATGCCCCTAATGGAGGGGTAAAAAAGTAGTCGAAAGATAAACAGGAACTTATTCAAAAATGACAAATTCACAAGTAACATTATAACCATCTCCGGATCAGAGCTCCAGATCATCACCTACTAAACCCAGTAATAACACAATGTAATGTGGTGAAGGGATATAAATTCATAAAATAATGAGTACCTATACCGTGTACTGCATAAAGATAATTCAATTGAATCATGAAAGTATAATACTGTAAAAAAAAAAAAAAAGTACAGGTTGAGTATCCCTTTTCCAAAATGCTTGGGACCAGAGGTATTTTGGATATCGGATTTTTCCGTATTTTGGAATAATTGCATACCATAATGAGATATCATGGTGATGGGACCTAAATCTAAGCACAGAATACATTTATGTTTTATATACACCTTATACACACAGCCTGAAGGTAATTTTAGCCAATATTTTTTTACAACTTTGTGCATTAAACAAAGTGTGTGTACATTCACACAACTCATTTATGTTTCATATACACCTTATACATACAGCCTGAAGGTCATTTAATACAATATTTGTAATAACTTTGTGTAATAAACAAAGTTTGTGTACATTGAGCCATCAAAAAACAAAGGTTTCATTATTTCACTCTCACTCAAAAAAGTCTGTAATTCGGAATATTCCGTATTTCGGAATATTTGGATATGGGATACTCAACCTGTATTAGAAATAGAAGTAGTGAATAACTCAATATGTGAGCAGTATCATTCATTTGTGGAGTTGAACTTATAAAGTGTAACCAAAGAACCATACAATAGCATCAGACAGATATATAATAACATTGGATATGTAAATGTTAGAAAACTATAATTATACCACCCCACCATCGTTAAAGATCATTCAGCGGTCCAGTTCTGTGAAGACTTAAGTTATTGACATTTTAAGAATCCAAAGTTTCAGAGGCATTCAGGGTGCTAATGAGCTCGGAGGATCTGAGATATCCACATGTGGATCTAAGTTTTCTTCTTGCAGATAAGCGAGGGTGTCTTCAGGATCATTGAAGTCCTTAAAGGTGTCGTCTTCGAATATGCACCGGAATATTGTGACTCTGGATCATTTATCTGACGATTGGGGTCGCGGTCCAATCCTATGGACCCGTTCAACAATCAGATCTTTACACTCATCTGTGATACCAAGCAGGAAGAGTAATGTGCTACATACAATCTGCATAAGCTCTGGCCCTTTAATTACTGCTGGGAGTCCCACCAGTCGAATATTGTTCCGACGGGAACGATTTTCTAATTAATCAATTTTATTTTTAAGTTGATAATTTTTGTTTATATATATTTTTAATGTCACATTGGACATCTGCCATGTTGTTTGCTAAAGAGCCTCCCCTATGTTCTGTGTCAGTGACTCTTTGGGAGAGGCACTGCAGCTGCTCAGTAATGTCCTTTACTGCCTGTGAGAGTAAGGGAGCCATTGTGGATTTTATAGCATACACTACTTCATTGTAGTTTACTGAAGAGGAGGATTGGCGATGTACCTGGGGAGAGTCTGCATCCTCAGCTGTTGCTGCTTTCTTAGATGCTGGTGTGCTGGCATCCGTGTCACTGTCAGGTGCCATATTGGAAGCTGAGCGGTTCTTCTGAAGGGTCTGGGACTGTTTAATGGAAGCTGCAGGACCCAGGAATCTCTCCATAAGTGGCGGGCAGGCACGGTGAGCGGGGGAATCCCTGTGAGAGGCTGTGAGACAGCTTTGAAAGGTGTTTAGGATAAGGGTGACGGCAGAGCTCCGGGAGTAAGGAGTTCACACCATAGGCCGGAACCAGAAGTCAGATGAAACATTTATATTACACTCTCATATATTATATTTCATGGTGAGGAACACCAACAGTACCAACCTGCTGTTATAACTAGAGATGAGCGGGTTCGGTTTCTCTGAATCCGAACCCGCCAGAACTTCATGTTTTTTTTCACGGGTCCGAGCGACTCGGATCTTCCCGCCTTGCTCGGTTAACCCGAGCGTGCCCGAACGTCATCATGACGCTGTCGGATTCTCGCGAGGCTCGGATTCTATCGCGAGACTCGGATTCTATATAAGGAGCCGCGCGTCGCCGCCATTTTCACACGTGCATTGAGATTGATAGGGAGAGGACGTGGCTGGCGTCCTCTCCGTTTAGAATTAGAATAGATTAGAGAGACACTTGATTTACTAATTTTGGGGAGCATTAGGAGTACTCAGTAGTGTACAGTGCAGAGTTTTGCTGATAGTGACCAGTGACCACCACTTTTATTTATAATCCGTTCTCTGCCTGAAAAAAGCGATACACAGCACACAGTGACTCAGTCACATACCATATCTGTGTGCACTGCTCAGGCTCAGGCCAGTGTGCTGCATCATCTATTATCTATATATAATATTATATATATCTGTCTGACTGCTCAGCTCACACAGCTTATAATTGTGGGGGAGACTGGGGAGCACTACTGCAGTGCCAGTTATAGGTTATAGCAGGAGCCAGGAGTACATAATATATTATATAGTGAGTGACCACCAGACACACAGTGCAGTTTATTTAATATATCCGTTCTCTGCCTGAAAAAAGCGATACACACAGTGACTCAGTCAGTCACATACCATATCTGTGTGCACTGCTCAGGCTCAGGCCAGTGTGCTGCATCATCTATATATATTATATATCTGTCTGACTGCTCAGCTCACACAGCTTATAATTGTGGGGGAGACTGGGGAGCACTACTGCAGTGCCAGTTATAGGTTATAGCAGGAGCCAGGAGTACATAATATTATATTAAAATTAAACAGTGCACACTTTTGCTGCAGGAGTGCCACTGCCAGTGTGACTAGTGACCAGTGACCTGACCACCAGTATATAATATTAGTAGTATACTATCTCTTTATCAACCAGTCTATATTAGCAGCAGACACAGTACAGTGCGGTAGTTCACGGCTGTGGCTACCTCTGTGTCGGCACTCGGCAGCCCGTCCATAATTGTATATACCACCTAACCGTGGTTTTTTTTTCTTTCTTTATACATACATACTAGTTACGAGTATACTATCTCTTTATCAACCAGTCTATATATTAGCAGCAGACACAGTACAGTGCGGTAGTTCACGGCTGTGGCTACCTCTGTGTCGGCACTCGGCAGCCCGTCCATAATTGTATATACCACCTAACCGTGGTTTTTTTTTCTTTCTTTATACATACATACTAGTTACGAGTATACTATCTCTTTATCAACCAGTCTATATATTAGCAGCAGACACAGTACAGTGCGGTAGTTCACGGCTGTGGCTACCTCTGTGTCGGCACTCGGCAGCCCGTCCATAATTGTATATACCACCTAACCGTGGTTTTTTTTTCATTCTTTATACATACATACTAGTTACGAGTATACTATCTCTTTATCAACCAGTCTATATTAGCAGCAGACACAGTACAGTGCGGTAGTTCACGGCTGTGGCTACCTCTGTGTCGGCACTCGGCAGCCCGTCCATAATTGTATATACCACCTAACCGTGGTTTTTTTTTCTTTCTTTATACATACATACTAGTTACGAGTATACTATCTCTTTATCAACCAGTCTATATATTAGCAGCAGACACAGTACAGTGCGGTAGTTCACGGCTGTGGCTACCTCTGTGTCGGCACTCGGCAGCCCGTCCATAATTGTATACTAGTATCCAATCCATCCATCTCCATTGTTTACCTGAGGTGCCTTT
>NC_086445.1:861209937-861264462 GCF_028390025.1 Pseudophryne corroboree | reverse complement strand
TGTGTCATAATGTTTAACGGACATTGCGATGCCTGTCATAATGTGTCACAGGCATGTGGCATAATGTGTCGGGGGCATTATGGTGTGTGGCATATTGTGTCATGGGCATTATTATGTGTGGCATAATGTCTAAGTGCCATTGCAACATGTGGCATAATGTATACTGGACATTACTATACGGATGAAAAATGACAAATAATGTAAGGGGCATGAATCAGGATTATTTTTTTTCCTGTGGTGGCCAACGTCTGGGCATGCAGGTTGCAAAATTGGGGTATAAGGTAGTCTTTTCCTGCGATGCCACGCCCCTTTATGTAAATCCACGCCCATTTCCACAAGGTCACGCCCCCTTAGATTCACCACTTTACTTGTGACAATTATGGGGGGGGGGGGGGGGTGCGCCAGAGAATTTTTTGGCTTGGGGGAGAAAAATTTCTAGTTACGCCACTGGTCCCTTTTTTACACATTACAGCAGACAGGGTCCCCTTATTACACATTACGGCAGACAGCGTCCCCCTTTTTTGCACATTATGGCAGACAGCATCCCCCTTTTTACACATTACGGCAGCCAGTCCCCGTTTTTACACATAACGGCAGCCAGTCCCCCTTTTTACACATTGTGGCAGACAGAATAGACAGATAGATAGATAGATAGATAGATAGATAGATAGATAGATAGATAGATAGATAGATAGATAGATAGATAGACAGATAGATACTTGTCATCTCTCCCCGCTGGCTCAGGCTCCTCGGTGCAGGCTTCATGCAGCAGATCCCGGGCAGGGGAGAAGGAGGAGGAGGGAGGGGGATTGGAGCCGCAGCAGCGCAGTGTAATTGGTAGCAGCACCGCTGCAGCTGTCCCTCTCCTTCCGCATTGGCTGTGAATGTTGGGATGAGGGAAACGCATCCCAGCATTCACAGCAGCGCCGGGCAGCCAATGCAGAAGGAGAGGGGACTGCTGCAGCAGCGCCACTACCAATTACATAGCGCTGCTGCGGCTCCAGTCCCCCTCCCTCCTCCTCCTCCCCTGCCTCCGGCGTTGCTGCTCTCCTCTCCTCTTCTCCAGCGCGGCGTAACCAACACAGCAGAGGCGGCTTGTTATGAGTCAATTTGACTCACTACAAGCCGCTGGCCGTTGTGCCTTCAGGGCAACTGCGCTGTGTGCCAGGCACACCTGGCACACACATAATTACGGTGCTGATGGGAGCACTGTGGTAAATCAGACCCTATCAGGGTTGGACTGGCCCACAGGGGTACAGGGGAAACTCCCAATGGACTCAACTGCCTGGGATGTCCCCCCCCCCCCACCCGAAGACCATGGCTAATTGATCACTGGGTTGTAATTCAATTATCCCTGATAGCCGTTATTATCGGGGATTTTGTTTCACCTGCCCAGAGGCAGGAAAAACAAAATCCCCAGTAAGTGCCGTTTTGTCACGGCCGCGATTTTGAAAACACATGAATCTGGGAACTTAGGAGGAAGGTTAGGGTTAGTCTGCTGGGGTGTGGGAGTTTAGGGTTAAGCTCTGGGAGTGGACAGTTAGGTCTAGGCTGTGGGAGGGGTAGGTTAGGGTTAGGCTGTGGGAGGGGTGGGTTAGGGTAGGGAATAGGGGTAGGGTAAAAATACTTAACGGGATGTATCAGTAGTCTCATAGGCGTGCGCAGCACATTTTATTAGGGGGTGCACCGTCGGAGGGGTGTGTCTAGCACCACCTTTTGGGCGTGTCTAGCACGATCTATTGACGGTCAACGCAATATAAAATATCCACCTTTGTACCAATCCTAATAAAGCAGATACATTGTCAGATGTTGTGGTGTGCACCAAACAAACACCCCTGATAGCACTCACTGCAATTACACTGCTCCTCCTCAGCCTGGTCTGGCTCCCCTCTCTTTCCCCTTCAAGCTGCAGTCACTCACTGACACTGACAGTCACAGTCTAGTACTGCTGCTGCTGGAAAAACGAGTGACATGTCAATGCTGCTCCCGGCTGTCTGCCAGTACTGAATTTGTATTCCTAAGAGGAACGCTGGCTGCATGCTGATCCTCATCAGTGGCTGGCGTTGGCATAGTATAGAAGGAGAGAGGTGGGCATGTGGTAGGTGGGCGTGCGAGCAGCATGACGTAATCACATCACGCTGTTTTTGTACATGGAGGTGGAGCCGGGAGTCTGAAAGCCGGTGGCAGTGGCACCCTTGATTAACCAAGGTGTCCAGTCAGTAATGCAGTCCTGAAAGGGTGCAACGCAGAGGGGACAGTAATCAGCCTGCTCGGCGATCGCTGCATCAGTCATGTGAGATCGGGGTGCCAGACATTAGGGGGTGCCTGTGCGCACCAGGCACCCCCCCTGCGCACACCTATGAGTAGTCTGCTGTTGGATGGTATTTCGTACCCAACCCTATCTAGGTATGTGGTCCCTGCAAATGGGGGTATAATTGACTGGTTGGCTGTTTGTCTGAGGATACAGTAGGTGAGTAGCATGACTAAGTGGATCAGTCTATGGCCAGTTTTGCCCTGATTTTATTTCTGGATTATTGTGAAAACACTGTAGACACAAGTTTTTGGTACTTATTGTATATGATTCTTATTTTTTTAAAATGTCGGTTAGGGGTGACCAGATACAGTCACCGCTTCAAAAGTGCTTTCCTTTGACAGAATCATCTTTTTTTCAGACCATTCTCCAATGTTATTGCCTGTAACAAAACAATAATAAAGCTGAATTTAATTTGTCTATCGATTCAGCAGAGGTGATATAATAAGTGGCGTCTGCTTCCCATGGGCTGCAGCACAGACCACATTTTGAATGGAGGGGGGGCTGGTTAGCAAATATAAACATACATGCAATGTTGTATGTAATATATGTGCATAGGTGTGCGCAGGGGGGGTTCCTGGTGCGCACAGGCACCCCCTAATGTCTGGCACCCCGATCTCACATGCCTGATGCAGCGATCACCGAGCAAGCTGATTACTGTCCCCTCTGCGCTGCACCCTGTCAGGACTGTATTACTGACCGGACGCCTGGATTAATCAAAGGTGCCACTGCCACCAGCTTTCAAACTCCCGGCTCCACCTCCATGTACAAAAACAATGTGATGTGATGTGATTACGTCATGCTGCTCGCACGCCCACCCACCACACCCGCCACATGCCCACCTCTCTCCTTCTATGCTATGCCAACGCCAGCCACTGATGAGGATCAGCATGCTGCCAGTGTTCCTCTTAGGAAGACAAATTCAATACTGCCAGGTGGTCTGCAGCAGCATTGACACGTCACTCGTTTTTCCAGCAGCCGCAGTACTAGTCTGCAACTGTCAATGTCAGTGAGTGACTGGCTTGTAAGTAAGCTGCTGCAGCTTGCAGAGGAAAGAGAGGGGGAGCCAGACCAGGCTGAGGAGGAGCAGTGTAATTGCAGTGAGTGCCATCAGGGGTGTTTGTTTGGTGCACACCATAACATCTGACAATGTATCTGCTTTATTAGGATTTGTACAAGGGTGGATATTTTATATTGCGTTGACCGTCAATAGATGGTGTTAGACACGCCCAAAAGGCGGTGCTAGACACACCCCTACGAAGGTGTACCCCCTAATAAAATGTGCTGCGCACGCCTATGTATATGTGTTGGCTGCATGCCCCAGGGGATCAACAGTACTGTTTATTACAGCCGCTGAAGCACCTGGAATGCAGCATTCGGCTTCTCTTCTCCTTCTAAGCCCACCCCCCAGATTCCCATTGGCTAGTTTCACAGCGGCCGCCAGTGGATGTAATAGTAATTTAAAAGAAAAGTTCGGCCGAGCATCATTTTGTACTGTGTGGAAGTGGTCACTGACCAATGATGTCATGGTTTCACACCGAGGAAATGGAACCACAAGTGCCGTTAAGTGCAGTACTGCCTGGAGCATCCTGAAAATGCTCCACAGGGCTGCAAAGATTGCAGAGTGCTTGCCTTAAGCATCTAAAGCCTACTTGCCTTCTCTCCTGGAATGGCCAGGAGGCTCTCCAAAACCCCGGAAGAATCGTCAAGTCTCCCAATTCTTGCAGCCCTTTCCAGACTTTGTGAGTGGAATATATAATGCAAATAGCAATTATTTCTTGTACAGATAGGGATTTTCATAATGCGCATTTTGCAAGAAAACCAAAAGGTTAAACCCATGAGCAGTATACAGTACCTTGTGGTGTTATTTATGCCTATTAGCGACATCTCTGCTTCAGCTCCTCAGTCTATTTGCCTGGCTGTCTCTCTTTCAGCCTCTCTATGACTGTGGGAAACAATACATGAACAATTCATTTATTAGTGTCTTACATTTTGTTTTTGTTTTGTTTTCTTCTATTTAAAAAAGTAATATGACGTCCTGTAAGCAGACCCTCCAACATGACCCGCCCCACTAGGTACAAAATGCTCTGTGTCTGGACTTCCCTCTTAATTTATGATTTCCATCACCTGTGTTGAACTAGTTAAAGGATAAGAAAGCTGTTTCTTCACAGGTGATGGCGATAATAAATTAAGAGGGAAGTCCAGAAACAGAGCATTTTGTACCTAGTGGGGCGGGTCATGTTGGAGGGTATGTGTAAGCAGGGCCGGCTCTACCATTAGGCAGCTTTAGGCGGCTGCCTAGGGGCGCCAGCCACTGGAGGGCGCCACTGAATTCATCTAGCAAAAAACTGAAGGATGCCTCTGTATGCGGGTCAGTAATGAACTTACAGATGGCGGGATGGAACACAATAAGGAGCGTACATATATATGTATGTATACACATACAATTAAAGGGATGTAGGTGGCATACCGGCGGACAGGATGTTGCATTCAGAATCCAGACAGCCAGCATCCTGAATGTTAGTATGACGGTGGGGGTTATGGTTAGGCTGGTGGGAGGGAGGGTTAGGCTAAGGGGTAAGGTTAATTCATTTCATTCCCATTTTGGTATTATGGTAGTCAGGATGCTGCTGTCTCTTTTGTGGCCGGTGGCATCCCGTACCCAACCCCAATTAAATATCCCCACCAGACCCCATATACAGCATTATAAAGAGTATATAAAGAATAGATGGCACTCAAGGACTTTTTAAGTGAAAGTATATTATGAACAAAGTCACAAAAACTTTAAAAGTCCTTGAGCATTGTCCCTTTTCTCTGTATATGTATAATGATGCAATTCACCCCAGCCCACCTAGTGGCCACCTGTATCTCCCCTCCAAGAGGCGGTGAGGGGGGGGGGGGTTTGCAGGTTAGGGGGCACTAGGCTGAAGATTTGCCTAGGGTGCAGCGAGACCTTGCACCGGCCCTGCCTGTAAGTGAAACAAAAATGACAAGACACACTTTAAAGGACAAAGAGCCTAGTCAAAACCCGAACTTCCTTTTCTTAATTTCCATTTGGGAAAAATGTACCCGTGCATCTACAGTATTGCAACAATAAAACTGTGTAGAGATAGTATCTAATACTAACAATTCCTTTTCCAGACACAATTCTTGGTGCCAGACACAATTCTTGGTGACATTCATTTATGTGTTCACAGTTATTATAAAATGGCTACTAAGAGCCTAATTTTTCATTGAGATATTTATTAACAGTATTGTAAAGTCAAATACACAAATGTGTCTTATGTTTTTTTCTTCTTAATGGGGTATTCAATTAGCCGCAGGGGTTACCCTGCAACTAATTGCTGGCAAACATTGCCTGCAGTGCGGGCAAAGGCAGTTTATTTAAATATCCTTTTTTCCCATGCCTAAAAATTAAGACGCAGGCACGGAAACCCACTGATTCTATGCAAACTGCGGAATCAGGACCCTATGCAGGCTGGATTGCAAAATTTGAGAAACGCAATCTGGGCGATTATCGAACGGCTGCGCGTGCGCACTGGCGATTATTTCTGCGAACGCATAGTGCTTCAATGCAATCACATTTTGATTGACAGGAAGCCAGAGTTTAGGGGAGGAGACATGGTATTTTGTGGGTGTGTTTGTAAAAACGCAGGCATGGCAAGATGTTTTTTGGGGGAGTTTCTAACGTCAGCGATGACCACTTCCAGCCTCTTGCGTATGCCGAATTATCGATAACCTTGCCTGGCGCAGATGGAAAAACTCTTCGATGTTCCGATATTTGTGCATGGTTATGTGATCACATTGCATATTGCGGTGCGTTTGCAATTTCTGCAATAGGCGTTTTTTCTCTATTTCTGAGTGGCAACTATTTGATTGCATCAACTGTTTTTTAACAAGATTAGCAATCCAACCTGAATAGGGTCCTTCACCGGGTTGGTTTTGCCATTTAAATGTTTGCTGCTTAAAAAAAAGAGGGAGAACTCGCACAAAGGGGGTCATTCCAAGATGTTTGCTAGCTGCAATCGTTCGATGTGCAGCGATGAGGAAAAAAACGGCACTTCTGCACATGTGTAGGTGGCGCAATGCGCACGCGCGACGTACTATTACAACAAACGATGTAGTTTCACACAGGGTCTGGCAAAGCTTTTCAGTCGCACTGCTGGCCACAGAGTGATTGACATGAAGTGGGCGTTTCTGGGTGTCAACTGACCATTTTCAGGGAGTGTTCGGAAAAACGCAGGCGTGCCAGGAAAAACGCAGGGTGTGTTTGTGACGTCAAAACAGGAACTAAACAGTCTGAAGTGAACGCAAGCACTGAGTAGGTTTAGAGCTACTCAGAAACTGCACAAAAAAACTTTGTAGCCGCACTGCGATCCTTATGTTCGCACTTCTGCTAAGCTAAAATACACTCCCAGTGGGAGGCGACATAGCGTTTGCACGGCTGCTAAAAACTGCTAGCGAGCAATCAACTCGGAATGACCACCAAAGTCTTGGACTTCCTGCTTCTCGCAGGCTATTACATTCCCCACCATATGGTGAAAGTAATTCTGAGTACTCACCACTGGTGCCACACCATATATAACTAAAATAAATAGTATAAAAATATAATACTTCTTTATTGTAGTGCTCAGTTTCAATAAATGAGTCTTTCGTACATGCGAAGAGAAAAGCAAAACAAATATAGTGCAATATTGACATATACAATAATAAAATGTATTAAACACAAACCTAGCGCTACAATAGAGCAGTGGGTACCTAAAGGGCCCTACAGACTGGGCGACCCACCGCCGAGCTGCCCGACCGCCGATACGGCAGACGGGTGACCCGGCGGCGGGGGGGAGGTGACGGGGGGAGTGAAGTTTCTTCACTCCCCCTGTCACTCTGCGCCATAGCAATGCATGCTAATATGGACAATCTCGTCCATATTGGCCTGCATGTATAAGCGACGGGGCACCAATGATGAACGAGCACGGAGCCGCGCATCGTTCATCGTTGGTGCCTACACACTGCATGATATGAACGAGTTCTCGTTCATTAATGAACGAGAATGTTCATATCGTGCAGTGTTATCTGCCAGTGTGTAGGGCCCTTTACTCCAAGCAGTAGTGATATTGCAAACACATATAAAATAAGCAGTCTCAAGCAAGCAGTAAATGGCTAGGTAGTCCCCCTACCCAGGGCCGTAACTAGGGGGGGCTAAGGGGTCATGCGCCACGGGTGCAGGATTTGAGGGGGCGCCAAGGAGATACAGAGGAGCAGTTTTTTGTTGTTGTTTTTTTACTGGTAGTGCTGTGCTGCTCCAGTGAGACAGCAGACAGCTCCCAGGGCAATGTATCTGAACCACCTGTGTCCAACGCTGTGCGGGTGAGCTCCAGTTCCTGGATCTCTCCTATGTCGGCTTGTCTTAAACTCTCTTCTTTGGTATGCAGTGCTGCGACTAGCGTGCGGTGCACCGTACAAGCTATAGAAGCGCACTGTGCTCCCAGTTAGCAATATCAACCCCCGCATTGCCTCCCAGATGGGGGGATTTGGTGTAGTTAATAGTGTGGTGTAGTGCAGTGATGTAGTGTACCATATAGGGCATAGGTTCTCAAACTCGGTCCTCAGGACCCCACACAGTGCATGTTTTGCAGGTAACCCAGCAGGTGCACAGGTGTATTAATTACTCACTGACACATTTTAAAAGGTTCACATGTGGAGCTAATTATTTAACTTGTGATTCTGCAAGGAGACCTGCAAAACATGCACTGTGTGGGGTCCTGAGGACCGAGTTTGAGAACCTGTGATATAGGGTATATAGTGTAGTAAGGTATTGCAGTATATAGGGGCATGTAGTGCACTTATGTGGTGTAGCATATAAGGGGATGTAGTGTAGTGATGTAGTGTACCATATAGGCTATGTAGTGCAGTGCATAGGGGCATGTAGTGTAGTGATGTAGTTCAGCGTGTAAGGGATGTAGTATAGTGATGTAGTGCAGTGCATAGGGGCATGTAGTGTAGTGATGTAGTTCAGCGTGTAAGGGATGTAGTATAGTGATGTAGTGCAGTGCATAGGGGCATGTAGTGTAGTGATGTAGTTCAGCGTGTAAGGGATGTAGTATAGTGATGTAGTGCAGTGGATAGGGGCATGTAGTGTAGTGATGTAGTTCAGCGTGTAGGGGATGTATTATAGTGATGTAGTGCAGTGATGAAGTGTTATTATATAGTGCAATGTATGGGGAAACACAGAGGAGCATGTAGTTGATCACGCTGCCGGGGCATGTGACCCTTAGGGCATTTGAGGCACATATGTGAATATTGTCCAATAGTATCCCCTTTTTTCAAAACTTTTGATAATCTGATTATTTTAGTGTGATAGATTTTGTTTGTCCGTTTTTTTGTTTTGCTTGGGGTTTTTTTGAGAGGGGGGGGGGGGGGGAGGAGAGGGTGCCAAATTACTGCTTTGCCCCGGGTGACAAAAATCCTAGTTTCGGCCCTGCCCTACCAATAGTAGAAAAGTGTCCAGCGTTGTTTTGCACTGCAGGCACTCCAGAATACCCCTCAGTGACTAACCAAACACTGACATCCAATAGGTACTGCTCCAATGCTGTCATACTTGTTTCAAATAGGTTTAATGTGTTTCAAGCTGTTGAGCTCTTCCTCAGAAGGCAATCACATTTGTTTTATGGCCATTGTTGTAGAGGTATGTGCTGAATTTCATGGAAATTTTTGCTTAGTCATTGGAGTCAGAGGGAGGTGAGGTGATAACTACTGCAGATGGTAAGTGGCATCTCTTGCAAGAAAAAGTGAGGTGATCCTGCTAGAGAGGATACATGTAATCTCCTGCAAGAATAACAAATCCATTCTTATAAAAGATGTAATGTACAGTACTAACTACATTGGAAAGTATTTATTTAGTCAATTCAACCACACATAACCCAAGCCTTAAAACCAACTTCTAGAGCACTTTATTAATGTCCCTTATTTTACACAGAGAAAAACACCCAAGGACTATACATGGAGGGGGACGCAGGAAGTACTGTGAAGAATGGTTCTCTGGATGGAATGTAAAGACTAGAAGAGGTTAATTAATGGAGCTTTTTAAAGTTAAGTTAATCATCAGTCATTAGGTTCCTTTGTGGAGAACAGTTGAGTATGCCTGTTATCCACAGACTTTGTGAAGCCAGCTTCAGCAGAGGTCCATGGGGCAGATGTATCAACCTGGAGAAGGCATAAGTAATAGGCCCTACACACTGGCCGATTTGTTTGAAAGATATGAATGATCTCGTTCATAAATGAACGAGAACTCGTTAATATCTTTCAGTGTGGAGGCTCCAGCGATGAACGATGCGCGGCCCCGCGCTCGTTCATCGCTGGTCCCTCGTCGGCTGTGCATGCAGGCCAATATGGACGATCTCGTCCATATTTGCCTGCACTTCAATGGATCCGCGTGACGGGGGGAGTGAAGAAACTTCACTCCCCCAATCACTGCCCCCCCGCCGCCGGGTCGCTCGTCGGCCGTATCCGCCGTCGGGCAGCTCGGTGGCGGATCGGCCAGTGTGTAGGGCCCATAAGTGATAAACCAGGGATAAGTGCAAGGTGATAAACACACCAGCCAATCAGCTCCAATATGTAAATGTACAGTTAGGAGCTGATTGGCTGGTGCGCTTATCACCTTGCACTTATCACTGGTTTATCACTTCATTGTGCTGTCTCCAGGCTTAATACATCTGCCTCCATGAGTGAGATGTAGTTGTCAGTCACTGTGGAGATAAGGTCTGCCAATCAGGCAGACATCACGGTTACAGTATCTCCCCTCTGTACCCAAATGCCTCAAGCATAGGAACCAGAGCCAGGAATAAAGGAGACCAGAAGACAGACCCAATGATTTCAGCATAACCAGAAAGCTGGATGCCAGTATTGTGAGGGATTGCATATATTACTGGACAAACAAAGAGGTGAAGGCTACAGCAAGGGACTATTATAATAAAGGGAAAGGGAAAAGGGATACTGTAGTTGTTGCACAGGAAAGAAAATTTTATATAGCTTTAGTTTACCATTAAACGTTCAGAGCCCCTAATATCAATACTTTATATCATCATGTTAATAAATTAATTGGGGGTGCTACCACAGATCATGTCATTGTCGAGAAAGAGGGAAAGAGGAGAGAAAAGGATCTGTTTCCAGTGTTTTTAGTGCACTGGAGACATATCCTTTTCTCTCGTCTTTCCCTCTTTCTCTACAACAAAGGACTAGTAAGACTCGCAATGATCTCCCTTCATCCTCATTCTCTGTTGATATTGACAATCTGTGTGCCTCCCGAGAAGCCTCACTATTAAGGATTATGCCCAAAAGAGTTACCCTGGAGTAGAAGTAAAGAGATTGGTATCATATTATTTTGTATTCCCTATGTGTTATGTTACAACTGTTATATTGTGATTGAATTAACCCTTTTATAAGCATGCATAGCTCTGTTAAAGACTTAATGTTAATAATCTTAAACAGTCTTTATTTGGATATTTGCCTGGGTGCGAAAATATGTTCTCCTATTAATAGCACAGGAGGTTGGTGATAGGCTGATACTCTGGCAGCGGCTTCGGCAGTGGTTCCACCTCTGTGGCAGAGAGACTGCAAGGGAGGCAATCACTGTGCAGAAGTTGCAGGGGAGGGAGCGCTGGACAAAGGGAGAAGGATGCAGGAACACTGAGGATAGGCTGCCCGGGGGGCGGGGGGTGATCACTGAACAACGGGGGGAGGATGTGGGGAGGGAAAGTAGACACTGGGGGTTGATAACACAGGTAGGGATTGCAGATGGATAGTGGAACAGCCTATAGAAGAGTAAGGGGACAGCTCAGCCAATGGGAAAAAGTATCACTTTTCTGGAAAGCTGTCTCTGCAAAAGAAGCAGCTTTTCAGAAGTGATAAGTTTATGATGGAGGAATGATGAATTTAGTAAAAATTGTGAAATGGCAGAGGGTGAGATGTACTAAGCAGAGAAAAGAGTGGAGAAGTGAGCCAGTGGAGAATTAGCCCATGGCATCCAATCAGCTGCTCTGTATAATTTTATAGTATGCAAATTATAAATGTTTATTTATTTATTTTATTATTTATTACCAGTTATTTATATAGTGCGCACACATTCCGCAGCGCTTTACAGAGAATATTTGGCCATTCACATCAGTCCCTGCCCCAGTGGAGCTTACACTCTATATTAACTACCACATGTACACGCACACACATTCACGCTAAGTTTAATTTGGTTGGGAGCCAATTAACCTACCAGTATATTTTTGGATTGTGGGAGGAAACCGGAGTAGCCGGAAGAAACTCACGCAAGTACGTGGAGAATATACAAACTACACACAGTTAGGGTCATGGTGGGAATCGAACCCATGACCTCAGTGCTGTGAGGCAGTAACGCTAACCATTACACCATCTGTACTGCCCAAATGTTACATCAATGCTGATTGACTGGCATGGACAACTTCTCCACTGGCTCACTTCTCCACTCTTTTCACTACTTAGTACATCTCCTCCAATTGAAAACTTTTTAATTTCACAATTATTTCATGATGAACATGCCCCTTAGGACAGTAGGAACTGTTTCTGCTTCACATTTTATTTAATCTTTGCAGTGCTAAATACACTATATACAAGATAAATAGGAAAAAAACAGGAAAAGATAATTGCGCCCTAAAGCCGCCAAGTGTACCCACACTATTAAGACATATAAATATAGAACAGAGTCACCACTGGGTCCACAGACACTGCAGATAACTAATATGACTTGGACTCTTCAGAATATACGGAGGATTCTTCTAATTAATGTACTATACTTCTATAGATACTGTATACTCCAAAAAACACAAAGAAAACATGAAACAGTGTAATATTGTATGATCCCAGATGAAAATGAATATGATCTCAAATTTTATGGAGCACGTACCAGAGAGAGTGGTCTGCTCAATATAGCAGACTCAACCGCATATAGGGGGTAATTCCAAGTTGATCGCAGCAGGAAATTTTTTAGCAGTTGGGCAAAACCATGTGCACTGCAGGGGGGGCAGATATAACATTTGCAGAGAGAGTTAGATTTGGGTGGGTTATTTTATTTCTGTGCAGGGTAAATACTGGCTGCTTTATTTTTACACTGCAAATTGGATTGCACATTGAACACACCACACCCAAATCTAACTCTCTCTGCACATGTTATATCTGCCACACCTGCAGTGCACATGGGCCCTCATTCCGAGTTGTTCGCTCGGTATTTTTCATCGCATCGCAGTGAGAATTCTCTTAGTGCGCATGCGTAATGTTCGCACTGCGCATGCGTCAAGTAACTTTACTAAGAAGAAAGTAATTTTACTCACGGCTTTTTCGTCGCTCCGGAGAACGCATTGTGATTGACAGGAAATGGGTGTTACTGGGCGGACGTACGGCGTTTTAGGGGCGTGTGGCTGGAAACGCTACCGTTTCCGGAAAAAACGCAGGCGTGTCTGGAGAAACGGTGGGAGTGCTTGGGCGAACGCTGGGTGTGTTTATGACGTCAGCCGGGACCGAAAAGCACTGAATTGATCGCACAGGCAGAGTAAGTCTGGAGTTACTCAGAAACTGCTAACTCGGTTTTGATCGCAATATTGCGAATACATCGGTCGCACATTTAAGATGTTTAGATTCACTCCCAGTAGGCGGCGGCTTAGCGTGTGTAACTCTGCTATAATCGCCTTGCGAGCGAACAACTCGGAATGAGGGCCATGGTTTTGCCCAACTGCTAACAAAGATCCTGCTGCGATCCACTCAGAATTACCCCCTTATAAAGGAGAGAGTCTTGTCAGATGCAGGTCTCAAAGGACATTGAGACCTACACAAATGATGTGCAACTGTTTTTGCTGAAATCTAACACTGTATTTGGCTGTTTTAGCACAGTCAATCATAAAGTCCCATTCCTAATCCGTTAAATGCCCACTAACATCTTCCCATTTCCCAATGAAGTACTTATACAGAGAATATATATTTTGAAAGGTCATCACTTTTTGTTTCATTTCTTGTTGCTATGTGAAGCATATTTTGTTTCATTTCTTGTTGCTATGTGAAGCATATTTTATTTTTTCATTTCAAATGTGATGGAATAATAGAATCCATAGGTCTACATGCCTCCAAACATGACCCTCTCCAGGAGGGACAAAATGCTCTGCTCCTGGACTAGTCTCTTAATTTATGAATGTCATCACCTGTATTGAACAGGTTAATGGATAAGAAAGGTGTTTCAGCACAGGTGATGGCAATCATACATTAAGAGAAAAGTCCAAGAGCAGAGCATGCTGTCCCTCCTGGAGAGGGTCATGTTGTGAGGTATGGGTCTGTCTTGATAGTAGGCATATCATGCAATAGACTGGAGCTGATTGGTTTATCTCTCTCCACATTATCACTCTCCAAGGCTCAGTACATAGACCCCTTTATCTCTTTCCACATTCAGTGGCAAACGCAGGATTTTAAAAGGGGGGTTTCCAAATAATGCGCTGTGTGCTCTGGGGGACATCGCCGGAGGGGGGAGCTTTCACTCCCCCGCTTCAGCAGACAAGATGTTAATACATCTTGTTGCTGTCCCTTCCTGCTTCACCTCGTTAATGAGGCGAAGCAGGAAGTGTTATAGCAGCACGACGCATGCCGCTATAATGCATTTACCCCATAGACTGATGCACCATGAACATCCCCCCTCAGCCACATAGACTGATGCACCATGAACATCCCCCCTCAGCCACATAGACTGATGCACCATGAACATCCCCCCTTAGCCACATAGACTGATGCACCACAAACACCCCCCTCCCCCACAGACTGAAGCACCATGACTACCCACCCTCCCCCACGTAAACTGATGCACCACAAGCACCCCCCCTTCCCCACATAGACTGATGCACCATGACCCCCCCCTCCCCAACATAGACTGATGCACCATGACCCCCCCCCCACATAGACTGATGCACTACAGCCACCCCCCCCCCATATATAGACAGCACGCAGGCACCATGATCATTCCCCCCCCCCTTCCTTCCTCCATAAACTGGCAGCACAGGCATCACGACCATCCCTCCACCCCCACCACACGGACAGGCAGACAGCACCCGCCCCACACTCATGTTGGCACATCAAAGCATACTTTATTATTAAATACCGGCGCCCGCTCTCCCCCCGCGCTGATGCTGGCACTGATGACAGCATCATTTTATATGAAGTACTGGCGCCCGCCGCTACCCCCCTCCCCCCCCCCCAGTCCCCACACTAATGCTGGCCGATGACAGCATAGTCTGTTGTTAAATACTGGCGCCCGCCTGACGGTACCCAGCATATTCACACACCAAATCACCTCCTAGTCCTCGCTGGAGTCCGCTGCCTCAGTGCCGTGGGCTGGCCGCTGGCGGGGAGTGAACACGCGCTATGCGCCTCTCAGCTCTCAGCCTGAGAGGAGCTGCAGCACCCCCTACATGCAGCAGACAGCCTCTCAGTACATATTTGAGGCTGCTGCTGCAGCCGCGCAGGGAGACTGTCACACTGTGAGGCTCAAGTGGCAGTCAGACCGCGTAATGTATTTAAAAAAATAAGAAAATCTGTAAACTGCTGTGCGATAGATCGGCAGCTGGGGGGGTTTCTAGGTACTCGGAAACCCCCCCTGCGTGCGCGTGTGACATTATCACTCTCCAAGTCATAGTACTGCCTACACTCGACGCACACACTTTCTTAACTCATACATTTTATTGGACCCACTTCAGTCAGGCTTCCGTTCCCAACACTCCACAGAGACAGCACTGACTAAAGTGGTTAATGATTTGGTCACTACGAAGTCTAAAGGCCATTACTCACTACTTATTCTTCTAGATCTATCTGCTGCATTTGACACTGTAGACCACTCTCTTCTCATACAGACATTACAATCCCTAGGTCTTAAAGACACAGCCCTTTCTTGGTTCCTATCCTACCTATCTAATCGCTCCTTCAGTGTTCACTTCTCTGATTCCACCTCCTCTTAGCTACCTCTTTCAGTTGGAGTACCGCAAGGCTCAGTCTTGGGTCCTCTGCTTTTCTCTATCTATACCTCATCTCTTGGTAAACTAATCAACACTTTTGGATTTCAGAATCATCTGTACGCAGATGATACTCAAATCTGCCTATCCTCCCCTGACTTGTCCCTATCTGTACTGGACCGTGTCACTGAATGCCTTTCTGCCATTTCATCCTGGTTGACATCTCGCCACCTCAAATTTAATATTTCCAAAACAGAATAAATTATATTTCCACCGGCCAATAGTAGTTACCAACCTGATATCTCTATCACTGTTGAAAACTCGACTATCTACCCTACCCCACAAGCTCGCTGCCTAGGTGTCATCCTTGACTCTCATCTGTCCTTTGTTCCCCACATTCAATCTGTCTCAAGATCATGTTACATGCATCTAAAAAACATATCCAAAATACGACCATACCTTACACAAGACACTGCTAAAACTCTAATCCACGCTCTCATTATCTCCCGCATTGATTATTGCAATAGTCTCCTAACTGGTCTTCCCAAAACGAGACTCTCACCACTACAATCCATTCTGAATGCAGCGGCGAGGCTAATCTTCCTCGCTAGACCTTCATCGTTTGCAGATCCACTCTGTCAGTCCCTCCATTGGTTACCTGTATTCTACCACATTCAATATAAAATACTTTTACTCACACACAAGGCCATTAACCAAACTACACCAACGTACATCACTTTGCTTATCTCAAAATATCTCCCAACCCGACCTCTTCGCCTTCACAAGACCTGCGTCTCTCATCCACACTCATTATTCGCTCCCACTCACGATTGCAGGACTTTCAGCAGGCTGCACCCACTCTGTGGAATACCTTACCACGCACAATAAGACTCTCCTCTAGTCTCCAAACCTTCAAGTGTTCCTTGAAAACTCACCTCTTTAGGCAAGCATATCAAATTCCAGAACCGCCCACATAACTTTCATAAACCTTCCTATCAAATTACATCCACTCTGCACAGTCCACACATATCCTCACATGTCTTCTCATTCTTCACTTTCCCTTTCTCTTGAACCCGGTTCATCATTGCTGTATGACCATTATCATACAGCCCACCAAGAACATTTGCAATCTGGCGGACAACTATGCAATAGTTAGCACCTTTCCTTGTGTATACATGCCTATTTCCCTATAGATTGTAAGCTTGCGAGCAGGGCCTTCCTACCTCTATGACTGTTTGTTATCACCCAGTTTGTTATATCATTGTTATTTCCAATTGTAAAGCGCAACGGAATTTGCTACGCTATATAAGAAACTGTTAATAAATAAAATAAATAAATAGTACTGTATATCTTCCCCTAAATTTTGGAGGTGCCAGAGGCAAGGTGGTGTAATTTGCATCATCACTTCCCCACATGCTGTTGTACAATGAAGCGTTTCGCTGCATTGTACAGCAAAGCCACAAAAACGTGTTTTATGTAATCTAGCACACAGAGAAGTGAGCATATCCTGGAGGTTGATCTACACTGTCAGGAATCTGGAAGAGATCTTCAAAATTCAGAACCTCCCGGATAGGTGCGTATCTACTGTTTGGCAAGGATGGCACCCGTCAGGGGCGCCGGCCGAGAGGGGGCGCCACCCGGCTGTGCCACACGCGGCCCGTGCTGTCTGTAATAAAAACTCAGTGATGCTCTCTTTCTCTTAGAAGCATCAGCGCTGGCTGAGAGGAGGAGGCAGTAGCGAGCACTGCCTAACAATATGAGAGGGGGTATCCACAAGGGGAGGGGCAATCACAGATGGGGGGGCACCTGCGGGTGGGGGAGGGGGGCACCCGCAAGTGGGGGGGCAGGGCACCCATGGCCAAAACTATCAAAGGTCCTTGCAGCATGTACACACAGTACAGGCTGCCTGATGCTGCACCTGCTCCACTACTGCCTGTCTATATACAGTATGACAGGCAGTGGAGCAGCTCTGTCGGAAAGCCTGCAGTGTACACCACAGTACAGTCTCTGTAATGTACCTCAGGGGACTCAGTCTCAGTCACAGCAGGCACCATGCAGAGGATCAGATGCCCAACAAGCTTCTCCCACTCCTCCCTGGCAGAAGTGGAACAGAGCAGCAGAGACTATACAGCAGCTCCCAGTGACCCCTCCCCTTAGGTCATCCCTATCGTGGCCAGTGGTGATCTGACTACTGGTAGATTTCTGTAGTGACTCTCGGGGCTCAGTGGCTGAAAACGTGGAGTCTGGAGAGGAGAGCAGTCTGGACAGAAGAAGAGCCTAAGATTTGACAGCAGCAGCATCTTGGAAGGTTTGTCCCTAGGGAATCAACTGGGTGAAGTATTTTTTTTTAATTATTATTTATTATACACATCTTAAAATACCTTGCTTCCCTGTAACCCCCCTCAGTGTCCCTGCCCTCACCCATCCTATAACTCCCACTCAGTATCCCTACCCTCACCCACCCTATAACTCCCCCTCAGTGTCCATGCCCTCACCCACCCTATAACTCCCACTCAGTATCCCTACCCTCACCCACCCTATAACTCCCCCTCAGTGTCCATGCCCTCACCCACCCTATAACTCCCCCTCAGTGTCCATGCTCTCACCCACCCTATAACTCCCACACAGTGTCCCTACCCTCACCCACCCTATAACTCCCACTCAGTGTCCATGCCCTCACCCACCCTATAACTCCCACTCAGTGTCCCTACCCTCACCCACCCTATAACTCCCACTCAGTATCCCTACCCTCACCCACCCTATAACTCCCCCTCAGTGTCCATGCCCTCACCCACCCTATAACTCCCACTCAGTGTCCCTACCCTCACCCACCCTATAACTACCCCTCAGCGTCCCTGCCCTCACCCTATCCTGTAACCCCCTCCCCTCAGTGTCCCTGCCCTCACCCTCTCCTGTAACCCCCCCTCAGTATCCCTGCCCTCACCCTCCCTATACCTCCTCCTCTGTATCCCTGCCCTCACCCTCCCTATAATTCCCCCTCAGTGTCCCTGACCTCACCCTCTCCTGTAACTCCCCCTCCGTATCCCTGCCCTCACTCTCCCTATAATTCCTCAGTGTCCCTGCCCTCACCCACCCTATAACGCCCCGAGTCCTTGCCCTCACCCTCCCTATAACTCCCCCTCAGCTTCCCTGCCCTCACCCTTGCTCTACCTCCCCTTCAGTGTCCCTGCCCTCACCCTCCCTCTAACTCCCCCTCAGTGTCCCTGCCCTCACCCTCCCTATAACTCCCCCTCAGCATCTCTGCCCTCACCCTCTCTCTAACACCCCTCAGCGTCACTGCCCTCACCCTCCCTCTAACTCCCCCTCAGCATCCCTGCCCTCACCCTCCCTCTAACTCCCCCTCAGGGTCCCTGCCCTCACCCTACCTCTAACTCCCTCTCAGCGCCACTGCCCTCACCCTCCCTCTAACTTCCCCTCAGCATCCCTGCCCTCACCCTCCCTCTAACTCCTCCTCAGCGTCCCTACCCTCACCCTCCCTCTAACTCCCCCTCAGCATCCCTGCCCTCACCCTCCCTCTAACACCCCCTCAGCGTCACTGCCCTCACCCTCCCTCTATCTCCCACTCAGCGTCAGTGCCCTCACCCTCTCTCTAAAATCCCCTCAGCATCCCTGCCCTCACCCTCCCTCTAACTCTCCCTCAGCATCCCTGCCCTCACCCTCCCTCTAACTCCCCCTCAGCGTCACTGCCCTCACCCTCCCTCTAACTCCCACTCAGCGTCACTGCCCTTACCCTCTCCTGTAACTCCCCCTCAGCGTCCCTGCCCTCCCCTTCCCTCTACGCCTCCTCATAGTCACTGCCCTCACCCTGCCTCTAACTCCCCCTCAGCGTCCCTGCCCTCACCCTCCCTCTAACTCCCCCTCAGCGTCCCTGCCCTCACTCTCCCTCTAACTCCCCCTCAGTGTCCCTGCCCTCCCCTTCCCTCTACTCCTCATAGTCACTGCCCTCACCCTGCCTCTAACTCCCCCTCAGCGTCCCTGCCCTCACCCTCCCTCTAACTCCCCCTCAGCATCCCTGCCCTCACCCTCCCTCTAACTCCCCCTCAGTGTCACTGCCCTCACCCTCCCTCTAACTCCCCCTCAGCGTCCCTGCCCTCCCCTTCCCTCTAACTTCCCCTCAGCATCCCTGCCCTCACTCTTCCTCAAACTCCCCCTCAGTGTCACTGCCCTCACCCTCCCCATAACTACTCCTCATTGTCCCTGCCCTCACCCTCTCCTGTAACTCCCCCTCTGTGTCCTGGGAAGGGGGAGGGGGAGCCAGTCCCTTATTTTACCATAGGCGCTCAAGCCCCTAGATACACCCCTGCTCCCAGACATTCTGGGAGTGTAGGAAAGTATGGATAAAAAAAAAATCTCCATAGGCTAGAACAAGGATTTAATGGACAGATACACTATATACAGGGCCATAGAGAGGTTTCTTGGGCCTCGGTACTGAAAGGGCATGGCCTAATCACAGAGGTGTGGCCAAACATGCTTTAAAAAAATATGTGTAGAACATAGGTTCTCAAACTCGGTCCTTAGGACACCAAACAGTACACATTTTCCAGGTCTCACAGAATCCCAAAATAAATAATTTGCTCCACCTTTGGATCTTTTAAAATGTGTCAATGATTCATGAATACAACTGTGCACCTGCTGGATGACCTGGAAAACATGAACTGTTTGAGGTCCTGAGAAACGAGTTTGCGAATTTGTAGTATAGAAATAACTTTTTACGTGCCTCTAAGCGGCGCCAACCTGTACAGGGAGCATTGGTGTTTCTATAATAGGTGCAATGGCCCTCATTCCGAGTTGATCAGCGATCAAGTGAAAAAGCGGCAATTCTGCGCATGCGCATGGTACGCAGCGCGCATGCGCTAAGTACTTTCACACAAAACTTTGTAGTTTTACCCAAGCTCGAGCGACGTTTTTCAATCGCTCGAGTGATCGTAGTATGATTGACAGGAAGTGGGTGTTTCTGGGCAGCAACTCAGCGTTTTCAGGGAGTGTGCTAAAAAACGCAGGCGTGCCAGGCAAAAATGCAGGAGTGACTGGAGAAACGGGGGAGTGGCTGGCCGAACGCAGGGCGTGTTTGTGACGTCAAACCAGGAACTAAACAGACTGCATTCATCGCAAGATAGGAGTAGGTCTGGAGCTACTCAGAAACTGCATGAAATTTTTCACGCGCACTTCTGCTAAGCTAAGATACACTCCCAGAGGGCGGCGGCTTAGCATGTGCACTGCTGCTAAAAGCAGCTAGCGAGCAATCAACTCGGAATGAAGGCCAATGTGTGCGGCCCACACCACACACACTGCACCCATATTTTAAAACTCACCTTTCCGGAGTCCAGTGACGGGTGCTGCTCTCACGGCGAAAATTGCAGCCAAAATGGCCAAAGCACACGCGCAGTAGCCAAATTGGTCTCCGGAACATGGCGGGCACCATGTTTCCGGAGATCTGCGCAGGCGCAGTAGACTCCGGCAAATTGCCGGAAACTACTGTGCTGTGCAGAGGAGGGGGCCAACCTGGAGGTGCACATGTGCCCCATCCTCGGTTAAAGCACCGCTGACTGTGCACCTCCGCCAGGGTCAGATCTAGGGAGGGGGCGTGACCAGTGTGATCACCCTTCCCTGCAGGCTGAGTAAACCTACTGCAGCCCAGCAGACAGCAACATGTGCTCAGGAAAGAGGCTGCTGCCAGTGATAGGTAAAAGGAAGGGGCACACGAACCCAGGCTCCCGTTGGACCCCTTCAAGAAGCCTGGGCCCGGGGTAATTAGTTCCCTCTCTAACCACCCCCTCCCCTCTCTGCGTAACTGACTACACACAACACACTATACATTAGTAATTTGTTTGTCATTTATCTCGGCAGTATACATTTTAAAACAATATATGGCAAATAATATATGGCTTGCTGTTTAAGAACAGTCCAGACAAAGCTACTGTATGTTATAGTACTGGGAATGTTTTGATTGTGCTTCCATAAAACTGTGCTTCTGGAACAGAGGGGAATGTCAGCTTGTGAACATACATATTTCACACTATTCTTTACTTGTAGTAATGTTAAATTAAAATGCAATGGCCCTGTAAATGAACAATAACTCTGTTCAGTAGACAGGAAACACAATCTCCTAGCTACAGATTTTTTTTTTACCTTGTTAATCCCACAAAACCATTGGTTAATCATTACAGAAGTGATTTTCAATTCCCGTAACAAATTGTCATTAGTTAAGGAAAGAATATGGAATAAAAGCCAGAGATTGTATAAAGGTGAAGTATTTTAATGTAACCAAATTTCTAAGTAGAAATGCATGCCTTTTATCTCCATGGCTCACTGTAAAATGCCAATTAAATGTTCATAAATGATGTATTGTGTAGCACCCACTTCAGGGACTCTCTCATGCACAGTGTTTCCATACAGCAATCCTGGGAACATATCCACCTGCGGAATGTTGTCTTAATATATTTAAAAATAAAATAGCAAGTGTAAAGGTCAAAAGACAGAATAAAATAAATGCTGTATATACATAGCATAAATTGTATTGTCTCCGTAATATGTAGCTCACACTTGCCTACTCTAACGGAATTTCTGGGAGACTCACAAATTTGGGGGGTATGTCCAGTTTCTCGGGGATTGGACAACATACCCGAGTCCCAACTCTTTTTTCAGCAAAGTGGGCAGGGGTGTGTGATGAAGCGATTTGCAATGACTTTTTAAGCCACACCCCTGCAAATCTTGACATTAAACTGTGTGGAGCACCGCTGCAATGAAATGTTTAATTATGCATTTATCACTCACACCTACCACTGCTGCACGTGGATGAGTGTTTGGGTGGAAGGTTATGGTGTAGCCTAACACTTTCCATGTCCCTATGGACACGGACACACAACCATACACAGATACAAAATATTGGGGGGGTGTGTGTGTGTGTGTGTGTGTGTGTGTGTGTGTGTGTGTGTGTGTGTGTGTGTGTGTGTGTGTGTGTGTGTGTGTGTGTGTGTGTGTGTGTGTGTGTGCAAACTGACTGGACCGCTATACAGTATGTAGCAATTGTCATGTCTATTACACGACTTATTTTCTTATAGATCATAAACTAATAAGCAGGGCCTTCTTTCTTTCTTTCTTTCTTTCTTTCTTTCTTTCTTTCTTTCTTTCTTTCTTTCTTTCTTTCTTTCTTTCTTTCTTTCTTTTCTGTTATTATAACCCAGTCTTGTTTTATTACTTTTTTGTTCACAATTGTAAAGTGCAGTGTACTATACTGGCACTACATAAGTAACTGTTTTTAAATAAATAACTAATATGTATCATTACAAACTTATTGTCTCAAAGTGTTGGGACCTTGGATTAGATTCTGACCAGGTGATCTGATGAAGTCTGTAGTTTCCTTCGATGCTTTGGTTTCCTCCCACGCTCCTAGGTGAATTGGCTTCTGTCCCCACTGGCATACGATAAATCCTGATTATTGATTCTACAGCAAAGGGGAATTATGTTAGCGCTGTATAAATAATCGATAATATTACTGTTATTATAATGTCACTCTCAAGTTACTAAAATAGTCATATTGCTTCAACAGGCATGATACTTACAGGTTACTTATCCTGGATCAGTCTATTGTAAATAGTGTAATTTGGTAATGCTGAACCTGATGTTGCCTTAAGAGGACATTTAAGATTCTGTGTACAAATGTAGTAATCTGCTTAGATGGAAATTAAACAGCACTTTTATCAGCGCTGTATGCTATAATAAGAGTATTGTATGTTTGTTTTTGAAAGCCAAACATTGAACCAAAGCAAATGATTAAAGTGGTGTAAAAAAAAAAAAAAAATACATAAAGCTAATTGGTGCAGTTGACAGAGAAATGAAATGTAAATAACATATAGACTAAAGCAAATACCTGTACAGAGAACTAAAATGTAAATAACATATACACTAAAGCAAATACCTGTGCAGAGAACTAAGATGTAAATAACATATACACTAAAAAACAAATACCTGTGCAGAGAAATAAAAGGTTAATAACATAATGTATACACTAAAGCAAATACCTGTGCAGAGAAATAAATTGTAAATAACATATACACTAAAGCAAATACCTGTGCAGCTAATCTAAAAGCAAAATTCAGCAGACAGTTCCTTTCCTACAGAGTTTCAGTGCAAGCGAGGGCTAATGGTACCATTTTGGATATAAAACATAATTCTACAGTGTAAAACTTTGAAAAACTTTACTCAAGTGAGTTTGATAATATACAGTATACACATTTTAAGAGACTAGTAACAATTGCTTATTTGAAAACTGAGTGATGCAGGCATGTTGTGGTGCTATCACCTTTGTTTGGTTTTCTTGTGTGTACCTATTATATTAATAAATAGATGAGACTACAGCTATAATTTTATTCTGCACTTTACTGATAGCTTTGAGAGCAAATATCATGGCAGCTCCCAGGCATATTTCCGAGGAATGTGCTATCAGTCACATGAAGTGCTAAAAGACAGTATAAAAACACAAAAATGTGCACTTGGATGAGGTCCTTTCAGACTTCCGGAGAGGATGAATCCCTTTGGTCATAGGGACATGAGACATGTGTGGAGATGTGCTCTTTGGATACAGGTGCTGGGACGGCATGTCTATTTCCAGCACTGGGAGAGCAGCAGCCTGCAGGGGACACAGCAGTAGACAGAGCTGGGGCAGTGTGTCTGTCCCCAGCACCTGTTGAAGTGCAGCGGCGGGTGTCCAGTGCCAAGACTTGCATTTACGTCGGGAAGCAGAAGCAACGTTTCAAATTTGGTGCCACTTTAATAGCCAATGAGAAGCTCCGGCGACGGGATTTGAAAGACGGTGCAGCCAATAGAAGGCGGCTGCTGCGAGCCAAACAGAGCTTGCTGCACCGTGTCTGGTCCTGCCCCTGGTGCATGACATCAGACGCTGCTGGGGACAGGCAGCGCCGGAGGAAGAAGGAAGACACTCCAGTGGCCGCGGAAGAGGACAGAAGATGCCATGATCACCAAAAAAGGCAGGTGGACTGTCAGCATCTGGATGAGGAAGAGAAGATGTGGCGCCACTGGCCGGGAATGGCCAGCGGCAGAAGAGGGTAGCTGAGGACCGGAGAGGGCTGTAGTGGTTGGATGAAAAAGAGCCCAAAGAAGTACCCCACTACAGACTCTCCCAACGGTGCAAGTAAGCCTTCATTGAGGTCTATTAACACTCCCTAGACACCTAGGGTTCTAGTCCTGTGGACACAGTCAGACCCCAGGCCAGTGGCGCACAGTAGGTGGGCATTAGGCCCTAGGCTAACGTCAGGCATTAGGCCTGTGGGGACCTTTAGAGGACACTAAGCCCTAATAGTTTCAGCTCCCCCAGGTGAATACAGTGATCTTAGCAGTAGGCCCAAATCAGTACAGTGGCAACTATAGGCAGACTTGAAAGTCTGTGCTGCATTATAAGGTGATCTGGGTAATAAAACCAGATCACCAGTGTGCCTCCCCAATTAAGCAGACCTATAGGCCTGAGACTATATGTAAATAAAGTGGTTGGGGCATTAGGTCCAGCTCACTCTGTGCCCCTTGATAAGGCAGGTAATAGCCTGAGCCCATTAAAAGGATCCTGGACTGCAGGCCCAGTTAAGTGCAAGGGGAGGAGGGGCAGCTGTGCCACGCCCACTCCCCAGTAAATTCGGTAGTACCCGTTGTGTGGAGGAGCAGTCCAACTCCACACACTTAGCCGTAACAGCCAGGGATAGGAAAGGAGCTGGCCAGCAATAGGCAGGTAGGGATTATTGTTGAAGTCTACACCTCCCCCCCCCCCCCCCCCCCCTCACAGATGTATCTGAAGGATTTGGGGTGTCACTTTTACTTCACTAAAGAACCACCCCTGGATCTTGAATCTTCAGCATCTCTATTTACTGTGTTATCCCTATTTTTCACTCACTCCTCATCATCAAGAGATTTGGCCACATTGGTATCCGATTTAAGCTCACAGGGACCTATTTTTGGATAGATAGGTGCCTTATTAGTGGCTTGTCTGCTGCCATATTCCACTTTATGATGTATGTTATAGAAGAAGTAACGAATATCGGGGGTAATTCCAAGTTGATCGCAGCAGGAAATTTTTTAGCAGTTGGGCAAAACCATGTGCACTGCAGGTGTGGCAGATATAACATGTGCAGAAAGAGTTAGATTTGGGTGGGTTATTTTGTTTCTGTGCAGGGTAAATACTGGCTGCTTTATTTTTACACTGCAATTTAGATTGCAGATTGAACACACCACACCCAAATCTATCTCTCTCTGCACATGTTATATCTGCCTCCCCTGCAGTGCACATGGTTTTGCCCAATTGCTAAAAAATTTCCTGCTGCAAACAACTTGGAATTACCCCCATGGTTTTGCCCAATTGCTAACAAACTTGCTGCTGCGATCAACTCAGAATTACCCCCATCAGGTGGTGATATTAAGAGGAAGGGTAATTTCATTTACTTATACCCCTTTCAGACCAAAAATGCAGGGTCTAACCCGGAAATTCGGTCCCGGGATCATGCAGGGACATTCCCGGGTTGGGCCCCGTTTATACCAGCATTTGGAGCCGGGACATCCCGGGTCGGCACCTTTCATACTGAACCCGGGATGGCCCTGCATTTTATGAGAATGTCATTAGAAATGGCCCTTTTTAAGGCCCACAAATATGAGGTCATTACAGAGAGGGAGGGAGAGAGGAAGGGAGGGCAGGCCTGCTCACCTCATTGCAGCAATCATGGCCGACGGAGTACCACTGTGTATGCCTGTGTTCCTGATTGTTTGGGCTTTACTGCTGTTTGACCCAGCAAGTGAGAGTCTGATGCAGCTTCTGACTTTGTGCTCTATAGTGCAGAGTTATACCTGGAGGAGGAGAGCTTTATTTTTGGAAGAGAGGGACAGGACTCAGCGCCAGAATTTGCGCAGGAGGAGTACCCTGATTTCGCAGACTCTGGCTTCTGTTATGCGAATTAGTACCGCGTCCGAGCGAAGATTGTGGACTAGAGATCGCCCTCATGGTGATGTTTTCATGGAGACTGTGGAGGCTTATCAAGATGAGGAGTGGATGAGCCACTTTCGCATGTCACGTCCAACGTTCCAATACCTGCTGGACCTACTCACCCCTGCACTTACTATGCAGACCACCCACTGCCGGACACCCATCCTGCCAAGGAGGAGACTGGTGATTGCGGTGGTGGTATGCTACGCCAGGAGAGTACCGCACAATCTCCTGTTTGTTTGGTGTTGGGATCTATTCTCCACTGTCTGCAGTGTTATACACCAGGTGACGAAGGCTATACTGGATACACTATACAAAAGGTTTATCTGCTTACCGCAAAGGCAGCGCCTAGATGACACCATCAAAGGCTTTGTGCAACGTGGGTACCCTCAGTGTGCCGGTGCCATCGATGGGACCCATATCCCCATCATTGCCCCCCGTGACAACCCGGCGGATTATTATAACTGCAAGGGATGGCATTCCATTGTCTTACAGGCTTTTGGTTGACCATAAATACTGGTAAGTAAATTTGTCAGTGTTTTTTTTTTTTTAAATGCATTGTGCCTTTATTTTTTCTAAAAATTGTTAAAAAATTTCTTTTAGCTTCACTGATGGATATATTGGCTGGCCTGGGCGAGCACATGACGATCGTGTTCTTGCCAACTCCGATTTGTACAAGAATGCAGAGGACAAGCAGGGTGGATGGCTTTTTCCCAGAGAGGTAAAAAAAAAAATATATATATATATATATATATTTTTTATTTTTTTATTTTATTTTATTCACACCCCCACCCCCTCCAATGTTTCTTTAAAGGGTTTGCCAGATTTCACTTTTGGTTGTCAGTTGTGATGGAATATGTGTGGCCTGTAGTGTTTCTCTTTGTAAAAGGTTTATTGAAATAGCAGTCCCTGTAGATTGCTGTCACCTGCTTCACCCCCATACCTATTTCAGCAATCAAGTGATACTCATACTCTTGTATTTCTTTTCAGAAATCAAAGACAGTGGATGGGGTGGACATCCCAGTCCACATCATTGGGGATGCAGCCTACCCTTTACGCCACTGGCTAATGAAGGGATACACCCAGCATTTGCAGCTGTCTCCCATCCAAGTGGCATATACCCACACTCTGAGTTCGGCACGGATGGTGGTGGAGAATGCCTTTGGCCGCCTGAAAGGACGTTGGCGCTGCCTCATGAAGAGGAATGATGTTGACCTCAAATTTATGCCCCATGTAGTAGCGGCCTGCTGTGTCCTTCACAACATATGTGAACGGCAGAAGGAACAGTTTCCAGAGGAGTGGACTGTGAAGGACCCTGAAGTGACACCCTCTAGTGTAGATTTGGAGGTGTCTGGTGGTCAACATTCCTCTAGTGCCGAACTCATTAGGGAAACCATTTGTACCAACCTTAACGAGATGTTAAAATAATTCATAATGTTTACAATTTTACATGAACAAAAAGTTTGCACTGTTTTATCCTTTGTTTTAATTGCACAAAACCAATCGGTTAAATGCACAGGCATATATATATAGTAAAGCTTGGCATAAAATGATAACATGTGGCGAACACATAGCAAACATATTAATATAAAATCCCCCAAAAACCCAATCCCACCCTTCCCCCCCTTCCAAACACGAAAATTGGGACCGTATAACTGGCCCAAACTATCAAAGTTAAATTGCCGGTCTTGGTAGTCGCACAAGATGCGTTCTTGGTGTCCCATTATCTGCGTTATGAAGGATTGCTGCAGCTCTCTTTCCGCCTCTATAAAACGGAGTTGGTGGGCATCCTCCTGTTGCTGCATGTTGTTGTCCATGTCGCGCAGTTCTTCAACCAGCACCTTTGTCATTGCCCGTGCAGCAAGCTCCACTTTGTTGACTTTGCGTTTCCGTTTGGGAACTGAAAATACTGCAAGGAGAGTAAGAAGGAAAACAGGGCATATAAGAAAAAGCAGTGATGTGATCGTACGTGTTTGTGTCATCCTCCCACCTGCACTAGATACACTCTGCGACAGTAAACTATATGGCGGCCGGTTATGGGGGCATATAGTGCAGAATTCATGTTTATTGGAATGCGGGTGTTTAGAACAGAAATAATGGTAAGCAAGGACAAATACTTACTATTGGTGCGCATCACAGGGGGATTTGCCTGGAGGGCCGCGCCCACATCTGTTTCCTGGACAGTCACAGCGTCCGCACTGTTGCCGGGTAAACTGTCTTCAGTCGGGTTGGCGGATGAGTCCAGATCAGGGTGGAGAGGAACATCTTCAAATAGTATGGGGGATGATGTTGTTCGCCCACATTGGGTACTTTCCATGCTGGACTCACTCTCCTCAGCAGCCACAAAGGGTGAGGGAGTGGCAGAGCTGGAGGATGACAGGCTGATGGGGTCACTGAGCGCAGTGTTGCCAAAAACTGATGCACATTGCTCATAAAACATCCAGTTGCACCTTGCAGCCCCACTTTTGTTCCGGTTGTGGTCATGGATGCGGTTAAACTGTTTTTTTAGTGTTTTCAGTTTATTCACCACTTGTTGTTGGCTACGGATGATGCCCCGTGAGGCCAGGGTCTTCGCTATGTTGTGGTATATCTGGGCATCCTTTACAGTACCTGTGATCTGGCGCCTGATCTCCTCTTCCCCTCTAATGCTTAAAAGCTCCCTCACCTCCTCATTTGTCCAAGACATTGCAGGGCTGCAGGGGTTAAAAAGCGCTGCGGGGGTCTGTTGTACCACAGAGCTGCAAAGTACCTGCCTCCACGCCGTGTGATGCCTCTGCGCGTCTCTGAAAAATCACAACACCAGGAAGTGCCCTGAATAGCCAATCAGCATCAGCAAAGGCAACCCGGGAAGGCGGGACATGTCCCTGCACCGTTCATACTGGCCAGGGTCCCGGGAAGAACCCGGGACCAACCCTGGAAGAAAGCAGGGTTGAGATGCAGGAGCATGGTTCCCGGGATTCTGTCCCGGGGCCCTTTCACACCAGCGCTACACCCGGGTTGTTGCCGGGATCATCCCGGGAAAATAGGCTGGTGTGAAAGGGGTATTACAGTTTTCTTTTGGAGTTTTATTTTTTTCTCTGATTTGGAGAAGTGTTTCTATGATTGTGTTATGGTGCCAGTGGTGAGTGGGGGAAGTGTATAATTTGGGGTGTCAGGGAGTGGAGTGAGAGATTTAATTCAGTGGACAAGGGATGATGTCTGTGAGTAGTAGGGGTAAGAGGTACTATATACTGCAGTGATGGATGGGTGAGAGATATTTCAGTGAGTGGGTGCTGTATTTGGTTAGGAGTAAGTCAGGTGGTTGAGGTAGGGTAGTACAAGCAGCAATGCTTACCTCTGAAACTTGAGACTATTGAACCTGCCCAAACGGTATTTTCCTGTCTTTCTGTTTCTCTGTGCATGCAGAGGTGCTGAGATTAGATAGGTACAGGGTGCCTGGGTCTGGGCAGGGCTGTCTTTCGTATAGGCTAATAGCTGAGCTTTTTCCAGGGGTACCAGATTTTAAAAAATCGGCACTGGGGGACCAGAGATATCCAACTTCAAAGCAGTAGTCCTCATCCAAGCCTGATAATTGCGTTTCCCAGACAGATACTGTATCTCGGGTTCTGTCTGATTTAGAGTTTTTATGAGGGCATTCTCCAAAAGCTAGGAATCTCCCCTTTCAGTTGATACTGACAGCTTGTCTCTTCTATGCCCAGAACCAGAGATAGCAGTCTTCCAGCAGCTGGCATGCGTTTTATATTTTCGTTGGTGGATTGCTCTGGCTCCTGAACAGAGGCGTAACTAGCATGGGGCGAGCAGGGCACGGCCCTACTCTCCCCATGCTTCCTGCCGCCAGCGCCGCTACTCCACCCGCCGCTGTGAGCGCCAGCTGGAGACACTTTGTCGGGTGATGGACACACAAGCAGCTGTAGCGGTAGCTGAGATTTTGGGGGTGGAGCTACATCGTGTCACCCTGTAAAGCAGCCAATCAGTGCCCGGCATTGCTGTGCGGGGAGGGGCGGGAGGAGACAGCGTGGCGTTGCCGCGGTAACCAGGCGGCGCTCGGCTGATCCCGGTCACTCGTCAGTGCTGGGGCGGCAGCTGGAGCCGGAGCGATGAGGCGGGAGCAGCGCCGGAGACTGCCCGCCCTGTCCCTGCTGCTGCTGGCGGCCTTTCGGCTCAGGTGATGCGTGCCACTCATATACAGTATATACTGTAACTACACGTGCTAATAACTACTAACTCCTATATATATATATATATATATATATATATATACTGTGTGTGTGTATATATATATATATATATATATATATACACGTGCTAATACTAATGTACTGTGCTAATGCTAACTAATATATATACTATATATGCAGAGGCGTAACTAGCAGGGGGCGCCACCGGCACCTGCACGGCCCGCTCGCCCCATGCTGCCTGCCGCTGCTACTAGTGCCCAATCCGCCAGCGCCGCTACTCCTCCAGACGTGGAAGGGCCCAGGACCTGCCGTCTGCCTCCCGCCGCTGTGAGCGCCAGTGTGCACAGAGAAGGAGGGCCCCCCGCCACGGAACTGCTGCCTGCCTCCCACCTGCTGCCGTGAGCGCCAGTGCGCGCAGAGAAGGAGAGCCCCGGACCTGCCACCCACTGAATGCCTGTGCGTGTCCAGCAATAGAGAGGTGAGCAGGTGTGTGTGTGTGTGTGTGTGTGTGTGTGTGTGTGTGTGTGTGTGTGTGTGTATGTATGTATGTATGTGTATATATATATATATATGTATTGTATGTTGTTGGAGGGGTAAACAGGGGTGTATGTGTCCAGCAATGGAGGGGTGAGCAGGGGTGTGTGTGTGTGTGTGTGTGTGTGTGTGTGTGTGTGTGTATGTATATATATATATATATATATATAGTATGTTGTTGGAGGGGTAAGCAGGGGTTTATGTGTCCAGCAATGGAGGGGTAAGCAGGGATGTGTGTGTATGTATGTTGCTGGAGGGGTAAGCAGGGATGTGTGTGTGTGCGTGTGCCTGTGCCTGTTTGTGTGTCCAGCACTAGTGGGGTAAGGACGAGTGTGCGTGTGTTTGTGTGTGTCCGGCTTGGAGTGGTAAGCAGAAGTGTGTGTGCACTATTAAGGGCTAATTCTCCTGCAAGCCCTTCATTTCACATTTTTTTACCATTAGTACATTATGGGGGACATTTACTAAGCAGTGATAAGAGCGGAGAAGTTAGCCAGTGGAGAAATTGCCCCATCAACCGGTCAGCAGCTCTGTTTCATTTTATTGTATGCAAATTATAGATGTTACTTCAGTGCTGATTGCTTGCCATGGGCAACTTCTCCACTCTAATCACTGCTTAGTAAATGTCCCCCTTAGGGTGATACTAAAATAATGTGAAAAGGGTGTGAAAGCACCTCTTTTTATAATATTTGAGTAATAAACATATTATAAATAAATATGTCCATTAGTCCTGAAGATAAACGTATATACAGCTGTCATGTACCTATTAAATATGTTAGAAAAAGTAACCTACTGCATTTACTGTATACCTTTTATATCAGTGAAATTATATATTTAAAAATATATTTATTTTTTGGGGTTTGGTTTTTTTTGTTACTGAGAAAACAATTTACTTCATGTTTTACTGACGGAGAGAACATTTGTTTTCTTGGGTGATTTAATTGATTACAGGGTGCGGTGTGTGTGTGTGTGTATAGATATAGATATATAGTCAAAGTAGCGGCACTTTTCCACAGACCCGGAAGTATATATTTTTTTTTTAATTAGCAGCACGTAGGAAGGAGCCCTAGAGGACTCGCCGGAGGAGGAGCGGAGACGTGCACACCAGCTGAAGAGATGCGAGGGAGCGAGCCACAGGACCAGGAGAGGACCAACGCCAGGGAGGAGCTGCCTGTCACCAGAGCGACCAGAGCCGTCCGCGCTGAGTGGAGAAGAGGAGGAGTAGAGGAGGAGTCCAGCCAGCTGCAGACCGGGGAAGGACATCCAACCTTCAATGGACCGGGACCCTGCAGCAAGGGAGGAGACTGACCAGCGACGGGAGCACCGGCATCGCGGAGGACACCCACTTACCGAAGCAAGGACCCGCAGAAGACCCTGGCTGGCTTAAAGAAGACAGCGTGGAGGACGGCGCACATCAGGATCCTGCAGCAGGAGAGAAGATTCCCCTTCGGAGTGCAGCAGACCACACTGAAAAGGGTGCATCCCCGGTGCGGTGCTCTGCATCCCGGGTGGCGCCGAAGACGTGGAGCATTAGAGGTGGCAGAAGCGACGCAGCTTTGGGTGAGAAACCGCTGCAACCCTTCCGCTGCTAAACTCTGCAATTAGTCAATTAAGGGGGTAGGCTCCTCTCACCACAGTGCCCCACAGGCCTTGTTAATTAAGGGGGTAGGATTCCCTCACTCTATAATGTGAATTTTGGCTCATACCATGTGCTATAATATGAGTTTTGGCTCATACCCTTAATGTGAAAGGGGCACCAGTACTAGATATTATAAGGGAGACCTACTACACTGAAGGACACGCCCCTTTTGAGTGACCCCACCCCCTTTTTCCGGAGCACGCGCGCATAATTTAAACCTCCACTCTTTCATTCCCTCTTCAAAAATTCCACTTCGACCACTGCACCTACATCTATACATACACACCCTATACAGTGACACTGGTGGTGTGCGCACACACTTTCCTTTTTTTTTTTTTTTTGGGGGGGGGCGCCATTATTGATCTTGCCCTGGGCTCCAAAAGCCCTAGTTACGCCTCTGCTCCTGAACTCTGATCCCTAAGTCCCCAGTAACTCCTGAAAGTTGGAATTGTACTTTTTTATTCCACTGAAAGCTAAGAAATCTACTTCCAGGAACTAGAGATATCTGCAGTCAAGCAAGCTGCCCTCCCACGGGAAAATTATGAATGTTAAGCCCACTCCACTATCCACCCAGGCGAGTGGGTGCCAATGGAGCTGTGCTGCCACCCCGGCTCCCACTGTGCCATGCATGTCAGACATGAGACAGACCATACACAATTATTGTATAAATAATAATAACCAAAAGGAGTTTAACAGCATCTCAGTACATGATAACCTTGGGTTACAGGAGTAGCACAGCGATCTGCTGACTGGCTAACCCACTCACCTATTAATAATCCCTGCATGGTAGTAACTTTTATTTTTTTTTACACTGTGATAGCTTGTTCTCTTTTAGACACATAGTACAAAAAGGAAGAGAGAATGGGGTTGTACTGGTTAGGTGCACAGTGTAATGTAATAAAATATAACTTTTATTTGTTATTTATTAATAAAAAGACCCATATTGGGTCAACATGCGAAATATAGAGGTAAAAAAATATAGAGATTCAAGAATGTGCTCTGAGATAGAAAAGTGAAAAAGATTAAAAATTCATCTGCTCCGATGATTGCATTGGCTATTATATATATATTGATGTATTAATGTGTGTACATCCAAAAAAGTGTCCTTCTGGACAAATAAACACTATTGTTTCTCTTATGTTCCAAACAACTGTGGCTATCTGATATTCTTCTATCAATTTATAAATGTTGTGCACTATTAAGGGCTAATTCTCCTGCAAGCCCTTCATTTCACATTTTTTTTACCATTAGTACATTATGGGGGACATTTACTAAGCAGTGATAAGAGCGGAGAAGTTAGCCAGTGAGCGCCAGTGTGCGCAGAGAAGGAGGGCCCCACGCCACGGAACTGCTGCCTGCCTCCCACCTGCTGCCGTGAGCGCCAGTGCGCGCAGAGAAGGAGAGCCCCGGACCTGCCACCCACTGAATGCCTGTGCGTGTCCAGCAATAGAGAGGTGAGCAGGTGTGTGTGTGTGTGTGTGTGTGTGTGTGTGTGTGTGTGTGTGTGTATGTATGTATGTATGTGTATATATATATATATGTATTGTATGTAGTTGGGAGGGGTAAGCAGGGGTGTGTGTATGTGTCCAGCAATGGAGGGGTGAGCAGGGGTGTGTGTGTGTGTGTGTGTGTGTGTGTGTGTGTGTGTGTGTGTGTGTGTGTGTGTGTGTGTATGTATGTATGTATGTATGTGTATATATATATATATGTATTGTATGTTGTTGGAGGGGTAAGCAGGGGTGTGTGTATGTGTCCAGCAATGGAGGGGTGAGCAGGGGTGTGTGTGTGTGTGTGTGTGTGTGTGTGTGTGTGTGTGTGTGTGTGTGTGTGTGTGTGTGTATATGTATGTATGTATGTATGTATGTATATATATATATATATATATATATTGTATGTTGTTGGAGGGGTAAGCAGGGGTTTATGTGTCCAGCAATGGAGGGGTAAGCAGGGATGTGTGTGTATGTATGTTGCTGGAGGGGTAAGCAGGGATGTGTGTGTGTGCGTGTGCCTGTGCCTGTTTGTGTGTCCAGCACTAGTGGGGTAAGGACGAGTGTGCGTGTGTTTGTGTGTGTCCGGCTTGGAGTGGTAAGCAGAAGTGTGTGTGCACTATTAAGGGCTAATTCTCCTGCAAGCCCTTCATTTCACATTTTTTTACCATTAGTACATTATGGGGGACATTTACTAAGCAGTGATAAGAGCGGAGAAGTTAGCCAGTGGAGAAATTGCCCCATCAACCGGTCAGCAGCTCTGTTTCATTTTATTGTATGCAAATTATAGATGTTACTTCAGTGCTGATTGCTTGCCATGGGCAACTTCTCCACTCTTATCACTGCTTAGTAAATGTCCCCCTTAGGGTGATACTAAAATAACGTGAAACGGGTGTGAAAGCACCTCTTTTCATAATATTTGAGTAATAAACATATTATAAATAAATATGTCCATTAGTCCTGAAGATAAACGTATATACAGCTGTCATGTACCTATTAAATATGTTAGAAAAAGTAACCTACTGCATTTACTGTATACCTTTTATATCAGTGAAATTATATATTTAAAAATATATTTATTTTTTGGGGTTTGGTTTTTTTGTTACTGAGAAAACAATTTACTTCATGTTTTACTGACTGAGAGAACATTTGTTTTCTTGGGTGATTTGATTGATTACAGGGTGCGGTGAAACTGCGAAAGCACAGTCTCTACAACACCTTCATTCCTATAATTGTATGACAAAAACCTTTTGAAAGTCAAAAGGTGATACTGACCTGCAGCTATGCTGAATTAGTGCCAAGATGCAGGGGGTCTGAGAATCATCTCTCTGGAACTTGCAGCCACTGCTCATAAACAACAAACAGGTTATGCCGGGCATACATTAAGCAGTTATTATCATTGTTTTGGGTCGATAACAGCATAGTGTATGGCAGCAACCAATCACTAAACGGCTGCATCTGGCAGTATATGCACTGCCATGTAGGTAATATTTTCTGTAAATGATAAACAACTTGCATTTGCAGAACTGGTATCACAACATTGTTTGTCCGGGATCCAGTCAGGATCCTGGTGGTTGGCATCCCAGCAGTCGAAATACCGACACCGGAATCCTATTGGAAGCTCCCTCTGCTCCTTCAGTACCAGTGAGAATATCTACCATCAAAAGGAACTTGTGCTTTAATTGATAAGAAAACTACTTCTCTCAGGAATTTCCAACATTCCAGTATTGATAACTGAGCAGATTTGTCAATTTGCATGTAGGAGATGCTCTGAGACTTGGTTAGTATGATAAATGGTCCATGGGGCATGTTAATTGCAGCCAACGACTATCCCCTGATCCATGTCATTACTCTCCACCGGAGAGAGAAGTATTGGCGTTAAGAAGGCTGCCGGTGATGGTGGGACTAGCATTCAAAGCACAGTTTTTCTCTACAGGCAGACTGTTTAAGAGGAAGAGGCAATATGCTTTTGGCACATGATTTCCATAGCCATGAAAGAGGACTTATTGCTACAGAAAGTCACATCTGTCACCATGAGCTTGAATAGCAAATAATCCATCCTACGTTATTACTACTTTCAAATATCATTTTTATTTTACTTCTTTATTTATTTATTTATTCCTTTCCTTTGTAGCTAGAATTTCCATTCTAATGCTATGGCTCCTTTATGCAAATGTACGTAAGGAGCAGTGGTGGAATTAACTGCAGCCCATGCAGAGGATGTGGCTATTATGGGGCTCAGTGGTGGTGGGGGAGGGGGGGGGGGGGGGGGGCACCCTCCCAACTATTGTATTTTCCCTTCTGAGCTTGTGTGGGAGTTGGCGCATGCAGACTGAGGCCGGTTTTGTGCTTGATTGCACCTGACCCCTCACATGCTCAGAGGAAGGGCACAGAGAAGCCCCAATTGGAGCTTCACTGCAGAATACAATGTCCCAGGAATGGGTGGACTGGACAGTCACAGCTGTACTTCCTCCAAAATTTGGATATGGGGCCCAGCAGTGTTCTGTTTTGTTGCTGGTCAGGAGGCATATGAGAACTGTAACCCACATGATGAAAACCTTTTTACTGCTTTAGGTAGAGACTGGCCTGATCACTTGTCCTGTCACCAACATCATGCTGGCAACCCATACAGCAGTGCAGCAAATTATATCACCTACTGTAGTTGGCTCGATGTTACAAAAACAACCATTATACCATCTAATAACCCAGAACAAATAATTGAATAATTATTCAGCATTACAAGGACCACCAAAATCCCTGTTGAGTGCCCCATGTGTCGCCCCACTCTCCACTCAGGAGTTGTCCTCCCATCCCCACTGTTTCTTACCTGATGCAGGTGTGGGAGGTATCTTTGGCTCATTTACCTGGGGGACATCATAGCCAAGCACCACACTCCCAGCATATTACTGACACTGGGGAGAAGCTGGCAACTGCTTCTCATACTTGACACTGGATGGTACCATGGGGGTCTTTAAAACACTGACTGGGTGACATAATACTCAGTAACTTGTAGGTGGCTATTAACCATTGATGTCATAAGTAACTACCTCGGTTGGCCTAATGGTAGTGCTTGCTTTGGGCAATATGGTAAATGTGTGTGGACCTGAGGTCTGTGTGTGATGTCATCTTCCAACTTTACTAACAAGCCCCAGTGATGTAGAAATGATCTGATCCCAAGGGACAAATGAGCAGATATCATTCTATTTGGCCAAATTGGACACTGATCCATTAAAGAACAATGGGGGTCATTCCGAGATGATCGTAGCTGTGCTAAATTTAGCACAGCTACGATTTCGTTGGCCGGACCGCGCCCACGAAACGGTGGACAACAAGCGCCGCTGTTCTGCGCCCACCCCCCCCCCCCTGCCCAGCAACCGCCTCTGCCTGTCATTCAGGCAGAGGCGTTCGCAGAGGCCCGACGGCCTTCGGCGCCGGCGCATGCGCAGTTCTGACCCGTTCGCACCGCTGCGATAAACTGCAGCGTTCGATCGGGTCAGAATGACCCCCAATCAGTTCAGCCTGCATATGACTACTGTATGCCAAACTTTAAAGAACCAATTGGTCAGTGGATGGACAAACTAATTGTGCACTAAGAAAAGAACATTGACATGAAATCAGAAAATGCGCAATAGCTTGGAGAGAGATAAAGTACAAACCACTCAGTGCCTGTCATTTTGTAAACACAGCCTGTAAAGTGCCAGTTAGAAGCTGATTGGTTAGTACTTTATCTCTCTCTCTCTACTTTTTTTTCTTTACAAGTTTTGATAAATATCCCTCATAATAAAATATAACTTTCACTCCAGACCGCTCTGCCCCTGTCTTGGATTTATCAGGATTAATGTGTCCATTCTTTAATCTGCCTGTCAGTTCCTCTTCTTGTAACAGAACTAATTTGAGATTGGTACTGAGAAAGGACAGCCAGGCCCGTTAGCGATAATGTAGATAAAGTAGATTACACTTGTCAGACACACCTTCTGAAGTAATAGACTTTGACAAATATGTTCTTTCTACAGCTGTACTTCCGACCAGCTTGGAGCAAGTGCTCACTCCCTGTCTAATCTGAAGTTTTAATTATTGTTATCAGGTTTTATTACATAAGCAGGACTACAATCAACTTCACACTTGAGTCAGTGGAGAATTGTACTGGGAATATTGCAAACTAGCTATATTTATATCCTATAGGTCCTGCCAAATGTTTGCAGGAAATACAGTATATGTTTTAGAAAACAAGCAGCTGTTAACATAATTTTATACTGCTACTGCTTGAGTATTTTTTGAGACTGAAGCAATCTCCACAATCGGTGGCAGAAACAAAGCAGTTGTAGGAGGTGCTGCTACAGGGCATAGAAATGCAGGGGTGTGTGTGAGTGTGTGTGTGTGTGGGGGGGGGGGGGGGCGGGCTAGAAGCTGCTGCCCTCCTGCAAAGAAGATAGTTTCACCCGAACCTGCACCGCTAGCATCATAATGGTGTCATTTTCCACCCTTGTTCACAGGGGATACGGTCGTTAGATCGACACAACTTAGGTCGACAGTTATTAGGTCGACCACTGAAGACATGCATTAGGTTGACATGGTCAATAGGTCGACATGGTAATTAGGTCGACATGTACTAGGTCGACAGGTCAAAAGTTCGACATGAGTTTTTCACATTTTTAAAAAAAAATTGGATTTTTTTTCATACTTAATGATCCACGTGGACTACAATTGGAATGGTAACCTGTGCCGAGCGAAGCAGTAGTGGAGTGAGGCACCTTGCACGAAGCATGGCGAGCGAACTCGGTGCACTAATTGGGGTTCCCCGTCACTTTACGAAGAAAACCCCCCAAAAAACATGTCGACCTAGTACATGTCGGCCTAATGACCATGTCGACCTATTGTCCCTGTCGACCTTCCATGTTCGACCTAATGACTGTCGACCTAAGTTGTGTCTACCCAACGACCCATACCCGTTCACAGGCAGCAACATTTTGCTTTTAAAACTACAAGAAAAATCTTAACTCTATAAACTAAGGGGTAAATTTACTAAGATGGGAGTTCTATTTTAGATGGGATGTTGCCCATAGCAACCATTCAGATTCCAGGTATTATCTTCTAGAAGGTGCTAGATAAATGAGAAGTAGAATCTGATTGGTTGCTATGGGCAACATTCCATCTTAAACAGAACTCCCATCTTAGTAAATTTACCCCTTAGTGCAGTGGTTCCCAAACTGTGTGCCTAGTGGTGCCTCAGGACACTAGCAGGGGTGCCTTGAATTGGTGGTCCAGGACAAATTCAAACTATTTCTGGTCAAAGTAATAGACAAAGCCAGTGCTTGTGGCTGCCAATTATGAACTATGAGGACATATAGAAGCAAATATTGTCCCGCACCACACGAAAGAAACTAAGGATGACACATAAACATAAATTACTTATTGTTTTCTAAAATTCTCAATAAGAAACTTTTGGTCTAGGGGTGCCGTGAAAAAATTCTGATACTCTAGGGCGCCGTAATTCAAAAAAGTTTAGGAACCACTGCGTTAGTGGTTTCTCCCCTAAAGATGACTCCAGGATCTGATTTTTTTTTAACCTGCCATGAAAAAGACCTCATATAGGCCATCAATATTTATAAATATTTGCTTGAGTTTGCTTTGACCTTAATTAAGACTGATGGATATTGGCCCAACTTGATTGTGTGTCTATGGTATTTAGCAGGTCCTACTTGGTGCGAACCATGGTTTAGCTCTGTAAGAGGATGTCTCAAATGTATATCTCCACACCCAGATTGGTGCAAATACTGTGTGCTTCTTTACTGAATAACAACAACATGTCTTTGAGAACAAAACACACACATACTCTAACCATGAAGTAACAGGGTCCAGTGTATCCTGACACCGTACAGCCTACAACAAGTCATATGCATTACTGTCTAAACTGGAAAGAAAACCAGCTTATCTGTGCAACAAGATTTGCCTAGATATTGCTGGTTTTAATTTAAGTAGTGGCGTAATTAACTGAGCAGCCCATGCGGGTGCTATTTAGCCCAGTCAGGCGGAAAGCAATGGTGGTCAAACTATTGCGTAGGTTTCCCACTATGCTGTCCTGTACATGTGTGGAACTGGCACATGCACCATTAGGGCCCTGTTTGGGTCTCAATCAAAGCACAAACATTTCTGTACCTTGGATGTGCCGCTCCCATGCAGGCACCAAAGAACAGGGTCTTTAGAGAAAATGGACACAATATCCCCCTTCCCACCCACCCAAAAATAATTAGATATGTGGAATGATGATTGCATGTTACATCACTGGGTTAGAGCAATACTTGTGATTGTTATGTGATTAAATCATAAGCAACAAGTAGCAAAACTACATTCAACTCAAAACACGGACAATGTACACGTAAGTGATAATATGTGACAGATCACCATATACAGTAACTCAGGCTAACAGATGCAGGTAGTTGCATGCAATCGATCTGTAAGATATGAGGTTGTTAGGTTGCCCACACTTAGGTTGACAGTCAATAGGCCGACCACTATTTGTCGACATGCATTAGGTCGACATGTTTCAAAGGTCGATATTGACAATAGTTGACAGGGCAAATGTCGACACATGAAAATGTCAACATGAGTTATTCACCTTCTTTTCATTTTTGTAACTTTTTCATACTTTACAATCCACGTGGACTACGATTGGGTGTAGCATAGTGCGCGAAGTGAGTCATGCGAGCGGATGCGGTGCACTAATTGGGGTTCCCGCTGATTTTATGGAGTAAATGACACCCAAAAAGTAAAAACACTCATGTCTGCCTTTTCCTGTGTCAACCTTTTTCATGTCGACCTGTAGTCCATGTCAACTTTTACCCCCTGTGCCAACCAATAGTGATCGACATAGTGACTGCCGACCGAGTTAGGGTCGATCCAATGATCCACACCTGATCTGAAAATGTGAAAATGAGAAATATCAAATGTAAGTTGACAGTACCATTGAAATAAACCATTTAGCAAACTAGAGGTTACTAGAAATTAATTACATGTGTGAAGAAAAGCCAGTGCTTCCGCATTAAAATGAGAAAAAGCAAGAGGAGCTGTGGATCAGTCCCTGTGGGAAGAGGCTTTTAGTAAACTCCACTCCCTATGGGATACACACAAGAAACATTGAGTAGATAAGATGTCTGTAACTTCCTTCCCATCCTATTGATATGGACACAGTGAGTTACTTATCCCACATTTATTGACCTATTTGTTGTCTCTATTACATTAGAGCAGTGTTTATCAGGCATTTCTCAAGTGTTGTTATGGCTGTGTTTTTGTGTGAAAACACATCCGCCGTGGAGTGAGGGTTGGATTTTTTTCTTTATTTTTATTTTTACAACAGTTTATCTCACAATAAAAACCTACTTACCATTAGTAACCACAGGCCTGTAATTGACTTTCAAGTAGTCATAAAGTTTTGATGATATTTTTCTCGTAAGTTTTATTATTTTACGCTCATAATATTGGTGCAGTGGAAACTGTATGGCAATAAAAAGATCTTGCTTCCTCTCTAGAAAGTCCCTCTACACTACACCAATGGGCAAATGTTATTCCGACATCTGCCAAGGTATTCGCTAAATACATTAAATGGCTCGCTGACCTTACAATGCACAGTGAAAGTAATATAATTCATGCCGTATTTAATAGTGTGCCAGCAAACACTGACAAGTAGTCATTCCAGACAAAGCAAATATTCTGCTTCTCGGTTTGTTCCAACAGCTTCCATTTTTAGAGGGGTATTTATCAAATTTTGGAGAGCGATAAAGTGGAGAGAGATAAAGTATCAACCAATCATCTCCTGTCATTTTACAGGCTGTAGGTCCTATTTATCAATGAGTGTTAAAACTCATGGTGAATGAAAAAACTCATTGCATATGATAAGTGATGCTCCAGCCAGTCAGCTCCCAACTGTCATGTGTTCAGCTCATAACTATCATGAGTTTGAAAAATGAGTTGGGAGCTTATTAGTGTCAGTGCCGGATTACTAAATAGGCAGAATAGGCACAGGCCTATGGACCCCGTACCTTTTAGGGGCTCCACAGCTTTCTTAAATTGTTTCCAAAAGATTGATAAAAACGAATCAACTCAAAGAAACAAACACTTTACATTAAAGACTCTATAGAGAATATACTGTACGAGAGTGTAATGTACCTATTAACAACTTAAAGTACATAAAACCTTGATATCAGATTCACATTACTGTTTCCAGATCGTAGACTATTGGTTGCTAAAATGAAAACTGTATTAGGAGATCATTTGCTTGGGGGCCCCGAGATTTTGACAGCCTAGGGGCCTCCACAGGGTTTAATCTGGCACTGATTAGTGGTTAATGCTTTATCTCTCTCCAAGCTTTGATAAATACCCCCCTTAGGGGCACATTTATCGATGAGTGATAAAACTCGTTGGTATTGATAAAACTCATAACGTATGATAAATGTTGCTCCAATGAATCAGCTCATGCCATGTGTTCAGCTCCTTACTGTCATGTGTTTAAAAACTGACAGTTGGGAGCTGATTGGCTGGCCTACAAAAATGAGTTTTATCATTTCCAACAAGTTGATAAATTATCCCCTTAGTATGAGTCTCCAGCTTCAGTTGGGTTTTTGTGACAACATTTTAAATATATTCTTTAATGAAATCTTGCAATGGCTATTCTTGGATTGAATGTTTAGCCAGTAGGTTTAGGACTTTGTTTTCTCTTTCTTTTGTTTTATAATAATATACTGTAACTAAAACATTAAGTACCCCTGTTTTACCCATTATGCCGGTGAAATTGTACTTATTACACTGTATAGCAGTGTTCCTCATAGTGACTGTATGAGGAGTTGCTCAGTAATCATGTCTGTATTCAGTGCCGTTTCTAGCGGCGGGCGAGCCGTGCAACCGCACGGGGCGCCCGCCGCGGCACTTTCAGTGTTATTTCCCCTCTCCTCCCTCTCCCCGAGCGCTCCTGCTCGAGGGGGCGGAGTTTCACAAAATGACGCGTTTGCGTCGTGACGTCATGACGCAAACGCGTCATTCCACGAAACCCCGCCCCCTCGAGCAGGAGCGCTCGGGGAGAGGGAGGAGAGAAGCCTGGAAGGAGGCGGCGGCCGGCGCGAGGGACGTCCGGCGGCGGGATCCGAAGAGCGGAACATGTAAGTATATCTCTCTCTCTCCCCCTTCCTTCCCCCCCACCACTTGACACCTGCCTGCCACACTGGGGATACCTGCCTGCCACACTGGGGATACTTGCCTGCCACACTGGGATACCTGCCTGCTGCACTGTGTAAAATGGGGACACCTGCCTCACTGTGTAAAATGGGGACACCTGCCTCACTGTGTAAAATGGGGACACCTGCCTCACTGTGTAAAATGGGGACACCTGCCTGCCGCACTGTGTAAAATGGGGACACCTGCCTGCCGCACTGTGTAAAATGGGGACACCTGCCTGCCGCACTGTGTAAAATGGGGACACCTGCCTGCCGCACTGTGTAAAATGGGGACACCTGCCTGCCGCACTGTGTAATATGGGGATATCTGCCTGCCGCACTGTGTAAAATGGGGATATCTGCCTGCCACACTTTGCAAAATGGGGATACCTGCCTGCCGCGCTGTGTAATATGGGGATATCTGCCTGCCGCACTGTGTAAAATGGGGATATCTGCCTGCCACACTTTGTAAAATGGGGATACCTGCCTGCCGCGCTGTGTAAAATGGGGATATCTGCCTGCCGCACTGTGTAAAATGGGGATACCTGCCTGCGTACTGTGTAAAATGGGGATATCTGCCTGCCACACTTTGTAAAATGGGGATACCTGCCTGCCGCGCTGTGTAAAATGGGGATATCTGTCTGCCGCACTGTGTAAAATGGGGATACCTGCCTGCGTACTGTGTAAAATGGGGATACCTGCCTGCGTACTGTGTAAAATGGGGACACCTGCCTGCCGCACTGTGTAATATGGGGATATCTGCCTGCCGCACTGTGTAAAATGGGGATATCTGCCTGCCACACTTTGTAAAATGGGGATACCTGCCTGCCGCGCTGTGTAAAATGGGGATATCTGCCTGCCGCACTGTGTAAAATGGGGATACCTGCCTGCGCACTGTGTAAAATGGGGATATCTGCCTGCCACACTTTGTAAAATGGGGATACCTGCCTGCCGCGCTGTGTAAAATGGGGATATCTGTCTGCCGCACTTTGTAAAATGGGGATACCTGCCTGCGTACTGTGTAAAATGGGGATACCTGCCTGCGTATTGTGTAAAATGGGGATACCTGCCTGCGTACTGTGTAAAATGGGGATATCTGCCTGCTGCGCTCTGTAAAATGGGGACACCTGCCTGCCGCACTGTGTAAAATGGGGACACTTGGCTGCTGTAATGTGTAAAATGGGGACTTTTTTCATTTCCCCCCCCCCCTGTGGTGGGCGTGATGATATCAGATGAGGCCACGCCTTGTCGGGAGCGCGCGCATACTTTTTCTTTTTATAGCTATATGGGGGGACGCAATTTTTTTTATAGCAATGGGGGGGGGGGCGCATTTTTAAATCTCGCACTGGGAGCCAAATTGTCTAGAAACGGCCCTGTCTGTATATACTGTATATAACACAAATAAGGAGCAGTAGCAATCATTTACTTTTTCTGTTTAGGATTGTGATATTGGGATAGCAGAAATGTGGAAAAAAGATCCCAAGATATTAACGCCCTTATTTATCAATGAGTGATACATTTCACTGTGAGTGATAAATTTCACCAGCCAATCCGCACCTAACTGTCATTTTTAAAACAACAGTCTGTAACATGGCAGTTAGGAGCTGATTGGCTGGTACAATTTATCACTCACAGTGAAGTTTATCACTCATTGATAAATAAGGGCATTTGTCTTATATAATTTCTTTATCAGCAAAAAAAAAAATTCATATTACCTCTCCAATACAAAGCCTTACAATGGGGTTGAAGCTGGGATGACCGCATCCCCTACAATGTGGTATGTAGCACTGCATTGAACCTTTATTCCACAATAAACTACAGAGGGCTTCACGTTACAATACTGTAGGTATATAGCAGAGTATGGATGCTACTTTAGACATTCTGCAGCACAAATTCTATACAAAGAATAAAGTTTACTGCCCAGTTGAGTAATCTTGAAAAATTGAGTCATTTACAAGGACAAACAATTCCACGGACAAATAGCAACTAATGGCTAAGCCTAGGAAAATGTTGGTGTCACGACGCTGCTGGCCAATTCTCCAAATACGCCAATTTGAGAATTGCCACATGCAACGTGGGGTCACTTTTGACACACGGGATTAATCAAATACGGTACACTGCCACCATCCGAAGGAACAGTACTATATTTGAAGGCAATCTTCGGCCCTTACCTTCATTCGCAATTATTAATGGCCCTCATTCCGAGTTGATCGGTCGCAAGGCGAATTTAGCAGAGTTACACACGCTAAGCCGCCGCCTACTGGGAGTGAATCTTAGCTTCTTAAAATTGCGACCGATGTATTCGCAATATTGCGATTACTAACTACTTAGCAGTTTCTGAGTAGCTCCAGACTTACTCTGCCTGTGCGATCAGTTCAGTGCTTGTCGTTCCTGGTTGACGTCACAAACACACCCAGCGTTCGCCCAGGCACTCCCACCGTTTCTCCGGCCACTCCTGCGTTTTTTCCGGAAACGGTAGCGTTTTCAGCCACACGCCCCTGAAACGCTGTGTTTCCGCCCAGTAACACCCATTTCCTGTCAATCACATTACGATCGCCGGAGCGAAGAAAAAGCCGTGAGTAAAAATACTTTCTTCATAGTAAAGTTACTTGGCGCAGTCGCAGTGCGAACATTGCGCATGCGTACTAAGCGGATTTTCACTGCGATGCGATGAAAAATACCGAGCGAACAACTCGGAATGAGGGCCAATATTTTGAGAAATCGCTAACATGCCACATGGGGCTTTGGTTCATAAGAAGCACAGAAAATCAGAACTAGAATTTTAAGTATAATTCCAAGAATACTTCAGACAGCAATATATGTTCTGGAATTGTTTGGATGTCTTATCGATATCTGCTAAGTAGTGTTTTTTGATATTGCTATTTGAAGAGCATCTCTGATAGCCTCTTTATAGAGGCTATCAGAGATGCTGACTGGTCAGATATGGAGGAGCGTGAGGCGGATTTGGAGGGAGGGGGGTGTTACTCTGTCACAGGGAATAGAGGCTCTTATGAGCCTCTATTCCCTGTGACAGAGCAGCATCCCCCCCCTCCAAATCCGCCTCACGCTCCTCCATGTCTGACCAGTCAGCGTCAGAGTCAGACTGCAGGATATGGGCCAGAGATCATTTTTGCAGACAAATGGGAGGGGATTGAGACGCTGGTTTGTGGACTGAGTCTCTATTCATAAACTTGTGAGGGTGGCAGTGTGGGTGCAGTGCCTGCTGCCATGCAGGTGTAGTCGCGTTGCTTACCTCATATCGCACTCTCACCTTCAGGTCACGGAACCTTCAACGGACCTGGAAACTGCACTTGGACCCGGACACAGCGATTCCCTTCCAGATGTAGATGACGAACGAGCTAGGAAGAAAAGTGAACCAATTAAGGGGTATCAATTCTTCTTCCACCGGAAAAGAGGATACCCCAGGGGTGGCGGTGACCTTCACTGATTAGGTAAAAGGTCATCACATGCACAAAGCCGTGCAAGGTCCACCGAACCGGCGCTCAGGTGACAGACAGACAGAGGGACAGACGGACACAGATGATGCTCAACGTTGTCAATCTTGTACTGCGATCTTCCTCTTCTTCACTTACAGGTCCCTGTAAGGAGATAAAACCACACTACCGTGCAGGGCCTAACTCTATCCTAGTGTAACACCACTACACTAACTACAACAGCAGAGCCCTCAAACTAGCTCTGTGTGTGTGGTGCAACATAACTAAACACAAACTAGCAGTAAACTTGGCCCTGCACGGAAACAACATTCATCACAATAACACAGTACAGTACAAGTATCTACAATGGTGCTGTCCCTTTAAGTTCCTATCTGCTTTCTGGGGAGTGGGCGCCGTACAGCCTACCCACCTTCCGTACAGTAACTTACCAGGGGCTTAGGCCAAGCAGGCCTGCCTACATGCACACATCGGAGTGGCCTGGGCCTCGTGCCCAGCACAACCCTTATTCACCTGGGGAGCACTGCCCCATAATTATCCCCAGGCCTGAGGCCTGACAAAGAGACACGGGCCTAGTGTATGCCTAACGTGCGGCCAGTTGGAGTAATCTGGGCCTAACGCCCAGATCACTCTTATTAAACTCAGGGCCTAGTGCCCACCACATGCCCACGGACCTAATGCCCGCCTCTCATGCCCAATACAGTGGCATGGGCCTACTGCCCACACCACCAAACACCGTATTGCTGCCACTTCTCCTAGCGTCACACAGGCCTAGTGCCTGGACTTACCCCCTCAGGTCTAATACCTGTGCCCTGGTGGTCTAAGGAGGAGAGGGGCAGGGATGAGCCTCACTGAGGCCTCACCTGGTCCCGATGTCCTCTGGAGCCTCCTTCAGCCGCTGACCTGTCCTGGCCAGCGGCGCAACCACCGCCGCCGTGCCACGTCCAGCCGCAACCGGACATCCTTCTCCTGTTTGCCAGCGTCTTCCGGCCTCTTCAGCGTCCACTGGAGCTTTTCTCCCCACGGCCACCTTCTTCTCCTGCCAGGATGCTTCTTCTCTCCGTCCAGCTCTTCACCTCTCTTCCGCGTGGCCTCCTTCTTCTTCGGCTCCCGCCCGGCGTCTGACGTCAGACGTCGGGGGCGGGGCCAGTTGCAGCGCGGCAAGCTCCGATTGGCTCCCCACGTCCGCTTCCTATTGGCCGGCGCTCCGTGAGCCACAATTGGTTCACGGAGGGTGCCGGATTTGAAAGGCCGCGGGCGGCGCTTCCAATTGGCTGCCAAATCGGCGCCAAGTTTGAAGCGCCGTTTCCACGGAACTGCCCGTCGCCGTACGTTGACCGGCGCTGGGGACAGACACCCCGCTCCAGCGCTGGCCATCGCCACACCTTGCAGGGGATGCAGATTCCCTGCACTCTGCCGCTGCACTGATGTGCCCTGTGATACATCTCCATAAACTCATCCACAGTCTTAAGTATTGCGTCTCTTTCTCATTGCGAGATAGTTTTGTAGAAATATTTCAGATTATTCCCTTAATGAAATAAACCCCCTGGTGAAGAGGAACACTCCGCTGTACAAGAAACATACTCTTTGCCTGACATAATGTAAATGTGACAGCACACACACAGGATAAGCACAATTAACCCACAAAGAGCCCCTCAGGGAGACTCAGAGTTAATTGGAGCCAGCCCCAACCTCGCCCATATCGCTAATGCCAAGTTTAGCCGGGTTGCAGACTAAGTACCCAGATTGGGGACTTAGTACACTAATAATCGCTCCCCCCCCTTCCCCTGCTATGATCCCCTGGTACCGCTCAGGTAATCTGGAGTCTCACTGGAGGAGCTGTGCATCCCTGTCAGTAAGCGTCTGTGTCCACTGTAGAGGGAAAATGGCGCTGGTGAGCTGGGTATGTTTTGGCGCCCCTCCCCTGTACTGAATTGGGGGCCTGCCCAACATGTAGTGGCATGTTATATTTAAAAATAGAAAAATACTTAAAAATTCTAAATTGGTGACAGGACCTTGTAGCGCTCAGGGCGAAAGTTTCCTTTATACAACCATACCCCTCCCCTTCAAGTTTAAAACAGGGTCGGGGATTCATGGGGAAGGGATGTGACCACAGTATAGTACCAATTCACATTACACCACAGAGTAGTTTCCGTTAATCACGTTACACCACACAGTAGAGACTCTTATACACGTTTACACCACAGTAGAGCCATTTATACATGTTACACCACAGAAGAGCCATTTATACACGTTATGCCACAGTAGAGCCCCTTATACACGTTACGCCACTCTGTAGAGCCGCTTATATATGTTACCCCACAGTACAGCCACTTATACACATTATGCCACACAGTACAGCTACTTATACACATTATGCCACACAGCAGAGCCACTTGTACATGTTACACCACAGTAGAGTTGCTTATACATGTTACACCACAGAAGAGCCATTTATATACAGTATGTTATGTTGCAGCTTTTAATGCAGAGAGAGGTGCTGCAGCATCAATGTAGAGAGAGGTTCTGTAGCAGCCGGGTCAGAGAGGGGTGGTACAACAGTTGGGGCAGAAAGTGCTGCTGTAGCATCCGAGGCAGAAAGCGGTGCTGCAGCAGCCGAGGAAGAAAGAGGTGCTGCAACAGCCGGGGCAGAATAGGCGCTACAGCATCCGGGGTAGAGAGAGGTCCTGCAGCAGCCAGGGCACAAAGAGGTGCTGCAGCAGTGAGGGCTGCAGGACAAAAGTAACCTGGCTGCACAGCTACAAGCAGACAATGAGACATATAAAAAGGGTGGCCGGAGCTCTGGCATGTGCTGGAGGTCAGTGTCTCCTGTTGTCACCACTGACCTGACCTGTTCATCACCTAGTCTCTGAGTCAGTGTGTGCCCCACCTGCGCCCTCTAACTTTTTTGGCACCCGGAGCTCGCGTTCCACTGGAGCCACCCTCGCTACACCCCTGGCTACCCCTGTGTTAGACAGTGGATCACGCTGCTGTCTGTCTCCATTCCCAGCACAAGAGACAGCTTCCCTGTTCTAGTGTTTTCCCCCTTAGTGTCAGCTCAGTGCAGGAGGAGGTGCTTAGTGCATAGTCTGAGAAAGTTCGTCCTTGGAGAGACAACTGCACTGACATGCAGCTACTGCTCTCCTGTGTGTGTGACCTTGTCTACCCCGTACCCTGTATGCAGGCCCGGCGCTACCCGCTTAGCAAAGGGATGCAAAGCATGTAGGCATCAGGGTTGGAGAGGCGCTCTCCCTGCTTTGCATCCCCGCTGCTGCGCCTGGGCCCCCTGCTGCTGCCGGCTGCTGTGCCTGTCACACTGTTTGCATGAAGCATCCCCCTACTCCCCTGACAGTGGCATCTTTAGTCCAGTGTCTGTGTGTGTTCAGTCCGAAAAAGGGGCATGGCCTCCCTGCGTTAAGGGGCGGAGCTACACGGGACCATGGCCATGCTGCAGAGGAAGACAGTGAAATTGCTACAGAATACAGATACGGCCAGCCAGATGGTGAGTTGAGGGAGAGTGAGTGAGAAAGTGTATGTGTGTGTGTGTGTGTGTGTGCACTTGTTTATATATCCTAACGGGGACAAGGGCCAGACAGCACACCAACACTGGCGGGACCTCCGACATGGTGGGGACCTAAAATGAGGTCCCCATGAGTCTGACCCTGGGAGGTGATGGGGGAGTCATGTCTCAACTACCCAGCATACAATTCTCGCAAGTCCCAGAGAATCACGTTTACCAGACTGGAATGGGTTTCGGTGTGTATGCAATGCAGAGTGTGTTTAAAGCAAACACTTCCCCAGCAGCGCTGTGGAGCATTCCCCGAATAATCTCCGGTGCTGCGGTGCCACCGGGGGGGGGGGGTTAGGGCGGCCTGCTCGCTCCGCTCCGGTCGGGGGACTTGGCCCGGGGCGGGGGACAGGCGAGGCCCTAACCCTCGCCCTCCCTCGCTCGCCAGCCAGCCAAGTCCCGGCCGGGGACTTGGCCGGAGGCACCCCGTCCGCCCGGCGCGTCAGCGCCTCCGAGCACGGCGGAGCGCGGAAGGGGGGTCCTTCCCTGGTCCGCCCGGGGGCCGACGTGGACTCCCTGGCCGGGCTTAATAGTCAGGGGCGGGTCCACCGGGAGGGGAGGAGGGGCCTCGGGCCGTCTGGACGGGAGCGAGTCCGGGCCTCGCCTCCTGCCCGTCCCCGGCCGGGTCAACCCCCGGTCCGTGCGGCGGCTCCACGGCCTGGGCTTCCCGTCCAGCGGAGGACACCCCTACTCTCGCCTGATCTTCACCCGGCGAGAGCCCGGGCCGCGGAAGCCGGAGAGAGCCCGGGCCGCGGAAGCCGGAGGGAGCCCGGGCTGCGGAGGCCGGCTGGAGCCCGGGTTGCGGAAGCCGGCGAGATCCCTGGCTGTTCTTCTCTTCCATCCATCCGTCCGTTATTTCATTTGCTGTCTGTATGTACGGAGCCTGTGCCGCGGATGCCGGAGGGAGCCCGGGCCGCGGAAGCCGGAGGGAGCCCGGGCCGCGGAAGCCGGAGAGAGCCCGGGCCGCGGAAGCCGGAGGGAGCCCGGGCTGCGGAAGCCGGCTGGAGCCCGGGCTGCGGAAGCCGGCGAGATCCCTGGCTGTTCTTCTCTTCCATCCATCCGTCCGTTATTTCATTTGCTGTCTGTATGTACGGAGCCCGGGCCGCGGAAGCCGGAGGGAGCCCGGGCTGCGGAAGCCGGCGGGTGCCCGGGCTGCGGTAACCGGCGAGAGCCCGGGCTGTTCTCCTCTTCCATCCTTCCATTATTTCATTTTCTGTCTGTATGTACGGAGCCCGGGCCGCGGAAGCCGGAGGGAGCCCGGGCCGCGGAAGCCGGAGGGAGCCCGGGCTGCGGAAGCCGGCTGGAGCCCGGGCTGCGGAAGCCGGCGAGATCCCTGGCTGTTCTTCTCTTCCATCCATCCGTCCGTTATTTCATTTGCTGTCTGTATGTACGGAGCCCGGGCCGCGGAAGCCGGAGGGAGCCCGGGCTGCGGAAGCCGGCGAGAGCCCGGGCTGTTCTTTTTTTTTTCCCTTTCATTTATTTCCCCCCACCAGGGTGCGCCGACGAGGGGAGACGCCTCCCCGCCGCCGCCGTACCGGACACATCGCAAATTCACAACGGTGGATTATTATTATTATTATTTTTTTTACGCGGCCAGCAGGGGGCGCCGCGCGCGCGGACTGGCGCTCGTGAACACTGCATTTAAATCGGTGGTGTGTTTTTGTCTTTTGCCTGGTTTTTTTTAATCTCAATCGTGTATTACCTCGGCTGGCCAGCGGGGGGCGCCGCGGCGGGGACACGGGCGGACCGGGTACATTTCATCTGTTTGGGGCGAGTGCTTTTTTGAATTTTTTTTATCTTTTAGTCTCGTTCCGTTCTTCCCTTCAACTGGCCTGCGGGGGGCGCCGTGCGCACGGACCGGCGTCCACCCCTGGCCGCTCCGGGGCTTTGCATTCAAATGGGTGGGGTGTTTTTCATTTTTTGCCCTTTTTTTTTTCACTTCCCCCCTCTCAATCGTGTATTACCTCGGCTGGCCAGCGGGGGCGCCGCGGCGGGGACACGGGCGGACCGGGTACATTTCATCTGTTTGGGGCGAGTGCTTTTTTGAAATTTTTTTATCTTTTAGTCTCGTTCCATTCTTCCCTTCAACTGGCCTGCGGGGGGCGCCGTGCGCGCGGACCGGCGTCCACCCCTGGCCGCTCCGGGACTTTGCATTCAAATGGGTGGGGTGTTTTTCATTTTTTGCCCTTTTTTTTCACTTCCCCCCTCTCAATCGTGTATTACCTAGGCTGGCCAGCGGGGGGCGCCGCGGCGGGGACACGGGGGAGGGTTCATCCGGGCGGACCGGGTACCTTTCGTCTGTTTGGGGCGAGTGCTTTTTTGAAATTTTTTTCATTTTATTTTTGTCATCCCTTCGACCGGCCAGCGGGGGGCGCCGCGCGCGCGGACCGGCGGGGCCCGGGGCCCTGCGTCCCACTTACTTTCGCCCGACGGGAATCGTTTCTTTTGTTTTTATCCGAGAGGACACACGGAATCTGCACCCCCCGCAGTGGCGTCAGGCGGCCACCGGGGGGCGCCGCGGCGGGGATCGGGGGGTCGCCCGGGAGCCGCCTGCCCGTCCGCTGGGCCAAGGGGGCCGGGGCGGGTCACGCGCCGCCGTTCCCCCCCGATCGTCTCGCTCCGAGCCGCCTCTGGCCACCGGGGGGCGCCGTCGGGTGGCGCGGGGGCGCCCCCGCCGCCCGCCGCCTCCCCCCGCACGCGTCGGGCCTCCCCCCGGGCCCCCGCGGGCCGGGGGACGCGGCCGGCGAGCGTCGGACTCCAGCGCGGAAGTGTCGCGGATGAGTGCGGACCGGGGCGCCCGCGGCCCAGCGGCACTTCCAGGGGCTCGGGGAGGAGATGGTTGAAGCCTGGGTGAAGCGCGCCCTCGGCCGTCCGTGTCGCTACCCGCCGGAGAACACCTCCGCCGGATCAGTAGGTACCAACGAGGCGAGCGAGAGAGCCGGGACTCTGTCCGGGGCCGAAAAGCCTGTTTCCCTGGAGCTTTTGCGAAAGGACCCGTGACAGAAGATGCGCGGAGCTCAGAGATCAGCATGGGCAGGGCCTTCTTGCATCCGATTTTGCCCAGGCAGGGCTCCAGGAACCGGGTTACAAAAAGCAAAAAGCCCTGGAGCTCAAACGAAAGGTTTAGTGACAAGATAGCCGTGGAGCTCCGATAACAGCATGGCAGGACCAGGATGGGGCCTATAAAGGGTCCACGGCGGGCATCCGTTGGAGCCCGACGTACGGGCCGGGCACGTCTCCTTCTCCCCCGGAGGCAGCGCCCCCCAGCGGGCCAAATCGGGTACTGCAATTTGTGGAAGTTTCGCATATGAGTGCGGACCGGTGTGCCTCAGGCTGGGAGGCACTTCCAAGGCCTCGGAGAAAAATTGCAGGGCGCGCCGCAAAAGTGTCGCGCGCGCCTCCCGTCCCACTACGTCCGAGAGGACCCCCTGAGCGAGATTTACAGGTGGCGGATGGATTACGGTATGGAAACAGTGAACCAAATGATTTTTGGAGCTCCGGCGAATGGGTTTGTGAGAGGATAGCTGTGGAGCTCCGATATCAGCATGGGCAGGACCATCTCCCCGATGGGGCCTATAAAGGGTCAAGATGGGTGTCCGTTGGAGCCCGACGTATGGCCTGGGCACGTCTCCTTCTCCCCCGGAGGCAGCGCCCCCCAGCGGGCCAAATCGGGTACTGCAATTTGTGGAAGTTTCGCCGATGAGTGCGGACTGGTGTTCCTCAGGCTGGGAGGCACTTCCAAGGCCTCGGAGAAAAATTGCAGGGCGCACCGCGAAAGTGTCGCGCGCGCCTCCCGTCCCACGACGTCCGAGAGGACCCCCTGAGCGAGATTTACAGGTGGCGGATGGATTACGGTATGGAAACAGTGAACCGAATGAAAATTACTCTTTTCTTTCAGCAACCCGATCGATGTGGCACCCCGCGCCCCGGCGGGGAGGGACGATCGCTCGGCCGGAACCCAGGGGTCTCGGCCGGCTCAAGGCGAACCCGACCCTCCCTCTGCCCACGGCGCACCCGGAACCTCTCGGCCCGGAGAGGGCGTCCGGTCCCCAGGCGTCCGCCCGATCGCTCCGGTTTCCGGAGCAAGGCGGGCCCCGCACCCGTACCCCGTGCGGCGCGGTCTGCTCCGTCCGCCGGCACCCGCAGGCGT